>NC_069079.1:63321027-63624058 GCF_025698485.1 Gossypium arboreum | reverse complement strand
AAGACATGTCTGGGATATTCATCGGCCACATTATGAGAATCAATGTAAGACCATGTTTGGGACATGGCATCGACATTGAGACAAGTACTAGTGTAAGACATGTCTGGAACATGCGTCGGCCTTGAGACATAAGCTAGTGTAAGACATGTCTAGAACATGCATCGGCTACGAGATGTGTTAGTGTAAGACCATGTCTGGGACATGGCATCGACACAGATATGCTAGAACATGTGTAAGACCATGTTTGGGACATGGCATCAGCACCTTACCCCGTGTTTGAGGCTTATGGAATATCTGATAGTGTTTCAAATGGTTCAACGGTGAAAGTTATGATTTCTAGTTAATGAGGAAAGAATAACCGTGTTGTGAGTGATATAAGTACCTATTTGGTATGTATAAAATGTGAAACCAATATGTACTATATGATGTGTATTGGATATTGATGAGTAAGTTTTGCTTATGCCCACTTGTAAGTTATAAGCTTGTTGACAAATGGTAAAGTTGTGTTGTATATTTATTTATGTGCAACTTACTAAGCTTTATGCTTACTCCCTCTCTTTTCATTTTCTTATAGTGCCACCTATCTAGCTCAAGGACCAAAGGAAGTCAGAGATATCGATCACACTATCAATCAAAGTATTCGGTATAGTTTGATTTTTATTTTTGAATATGGTATGTATAGGGAACTAGACTTGTGTTTTGTGTTATTATTAATTTGGCCAAATGTGTTGGCTTAGGATAAATCCCTCATTTTGTATTAAGCCTTGAATGATGGCTAATATTCATTTTGATTTATATGCAAAGATGTTATTTTCATGGATGAGTAAAATGCACAAATGGAATGTTGTCTATTGTGGCTGATTTGGTTGCACAAGATAGCCTTACATTGGTTTTGATTACCATTGTGCAGGTTGTGTAAATAAGGGTGGCTAAGAGGCTTGGTAAATAGCCTTATATTGTCCATATAGGTAAACATACAAGTGTGTGTCTAGGTCGTGTGTGACACACGGTTTTCCTTATGGGCGTGTAGTCCGGCCGTGTGTCCCCTACACGTAAAAATTTCAAGTCAATATGCATGATAGTAAACAAACGGGCAGAGACACAGTCGTGTGTCTCAGCCGTGTGATAGACACGACCCAGCACACGGGCTTGTGATATTTTGGGGATGGTGATGTCAGAAACAGAATGTCTATGTTTTTTCACACGGGCTAGGACATGAGCGTGTCATGGCCGTGTGAAGGACACGGGCGTGTGCCAAGCCATGTAAAAACCTATGTAGGTGTGCATTTAGAATTAATTTTACACAGGTGAAGGACACGAGCGTGTCCCTGTATTGCTTAGGCCGTGTAAACCACACGGGCCATCAATACGACCATGTTGAAACGGATACATGGTCGTGTTGCCCTTCTACATGGGCATGTATCTTGTTTCAAAGTCAAATTTTTTATAGATGGTTTAAGGGCCCGGGCTTATCCTGAATAGTTTCAATGGTCGATTTAGGGCTCGTAGGCCCATAATAATAAGTTTAAAGTAGAAATTGAAAAAGTTCTAAAATAGGACCAAGTCTTGGTGACGTGGGGAATGTTTGTGTGTATGAGATCGAGTTAGCTAATGCCTCATATTCTGCTCCGGCATGGGTTACGGGTATGCAGTGTTACATTTAATGGTATCAGAGCTATGGTTTAGTCGGTTCTATGACTAACCTAGTAAGAGTACGAGTCTAGCCATACATGTCATAACTGTATATTTATAGTGTGACAAATTCTGACGATTATAAATTGTATTTTTTTATATAGTAAATGGATCCTGATAGAGCCACGACAGATGATGTGGAGAGTAAGGTGCCGGCACCAGTCGAAAAGACTACTCCAATTGAGAGTGAGCCCATGACTATAGGCCAAGGAGAAAGGGCTAGAGAAGCCTATCTTCGAATCATGGATGCTTGGTATACGGAGTTCGTTCGTGTGAATTCGAACACTCCACCTCTCCCACCTTCTCTGATTCTTCAGTATGCCCCAGTAGCTCCGCAAGGCGCAGACTTGATTAGGAGAGAGAAGCCTCCGATAGACAAGATTCAGAAGCAATGTGCTAAGGAATTCCAGGCTAACATAGATGATGACCCGGAGAAAGTAAAGTTTTGGCTAGAAAATACCATCAGGGTATTTAATGAACTGTCGTGTACGCTTGAAGAGTGTATGAAGTGTGCAATATCGCTCTTGAGAGATTCAGCCTACCAGTGCTGGAACACTCTCGTGTCTGTGGTACTCTGAGAGAGAGTAACTTAGGAATTCCTCCAGGAAGAGTTCCAAAAGAGTTAAAGCAAGACAGTGGGATAGTGATGGAATATGAACGTGAGTTTGTGAAACTCAGCAAATACGCGTGGGAGTGCGTATCCTCAGAAGCTATCATGTGTAAAAGGTTTGAGGATGGTCTAAATGAGGATATCTGAGTATTTGTTGGCATTTTAGAGCTAAGAGAATTTGTGGTGCTCGTTGAGAGAGCATGCAATGCAGAAGAATTGGTTAAAGAGCTAAGAAAGGTGGCTATTGAGTCGCGGGATTCAAGAAAAAAGACAGAAAGGGAAATCATACCATTCCTCATCTAAGAAATCTAAGGAATTCTCTACTCGATTGAATGTTTCGGTGGGGTTCTCGAATAAGAACTAGAACCAGTAGAACACAGCCTCTAGAGCCCAAGCCACCTCTATCGCGAGTGTCGACAGTGCATGGCCAAGTAGGCCAGAATGTTCACAATGTAGTAGATGCCATTTCGGTAAGTACTGAGGTAAAGAAAGATGGTGCTTCAAATGTGGGTCACTGGACCACTTCATCCGAGATTGTCCCAAAATGGAAGAGAGAGAAAAAGCAAAAAGTGAAGGCAATTAGTACTCCATTAAGGGGTAGACCACAAAAGAACTCTAGAAGCAGGGCTGCTAGCAAAGGTGCGCCAAAAGATGTTGTAGTAAGGTCCGAGGGCAGAGTGCCTGCAAGGACTTACGCTATTTGTGCATGTGAAGAGGTAGAGTCTCCCGACATGATCACGGGTACCTTTTCTATCCACGATATATCTGTTGTTACATTAATTGACCTGGGGTCTACCTACTCCTATATTTGTATGGAATTAATATCCCGTATAAACATGTTAGTAGAGCCCACAGAATTTGTGATAAAAGTGTCCAACCCCTTGGGTAGATATGTGCTAGTAGACCAAGTGTGTAGAAATTGTCCTTTGACAATTAGGGGTCATTGTTTTCCGGCCAACTTGATGTTGTTGCCGTTTAATGAATTCAATGTAATCCTTGGGATGGATTGGCTGACTTCTCATAGTATTGTAGTGGACTGTGGGAGAAAAGTTATTGAGTTAAAATGTGAAGACAGAATTGTTCTTCGGGTTGGGCCAAATGAATTGAATGATTTGCCCGTGATAATATCGTTGTTGATTGCTGAGAAATATTTGAGGAAAGGATTTAAAGATTATCTCGCTTTTGTGCTGAATACTCAAGTGTCTAAATTGAAGATAGAATCGGTACCAGTGGTTTATGTATATATAGATGTGCTTTCAGAAGAATTACCCAGACTACCTCCAGTGAGGGAAGTAGAGTTTGGAATTGAGTTGATACTGGGCACGGTACCCATCTCGATTGCTCCGTATAGAATGGCTCTTACGGAGTTAAACGAGTAAAAAGCTCAACTACAATAGTTAACTGACAATGGCTTTAAGAGACTGAGCTTTTCTCCGTAGGGTGCTCCGGCGCTCTTTGTGAAAAATAAAGATGGGTCGATGAGGTTATGCATCGACTATAGAAAGCTCAATAAGGTAACAGTGAAAAACAAGTATCATTTTCAAAGGATCGATGACCTGTTTAATCAGTTAAAGGGAGCCACTGTATTTTCCAAGATTGATCTGAGGTCAGGATACTACCAGTTAAAGGTGAAAGAGCAAGATGTACCGAAGACTGCGTTTCAGACAAGATACGGGTATTATGAGTTCCTCGTCATGCCTTTTGGTTTGACTAATACCCCAATGGTATTTATGGATTTGATTAACCACATTTTTCGGCCGTGTTTGGATAAGTTCGTGGTGGTCTTTATCGACGACATACCGTTTTACTCGCTTGATGAGAGTGAGCACGCGAAGCATTTGAGGACTGTATTACAGACCCTGAGAGACAAACAATTGTATACCAAGTTCAGTAAGAGCGAATTCTGGCTTAAGAAGGTTGGATTTCTAGGACACATTGAGTCGGGTGATAGGATTAGAGTTGACCCAAGCAAAATCTCGACTATTGTTGAATGGAAACCACCTAAGAATATGTCAGAGATCCAAAGCTTTTTGGGATTGGCTGGATACTATAGGTGGTTTCTAAACAGATTCTCTATGATAGCTACCCAGATGACAAGACTACTGCAAAAAGATGTCAAGTTCGAATGGACAGAAAAGTGCCAACAAAGTTTCGAGTAATTAAATGCTTTATTGACCAAAGCCTATATGTTAGCGCAACTGGAGTCGGGCAAGGAGTTTGTGATATATAGTGACGCCTCATTGAATGGTTTAGGGTGTGTGCTCATGTAAGAAGGTAAGGTTATAACCTATGCCTCAAGACAGCTAAAGCCACACGAGAGAAATTACCCGACCCACGACTTGGAACTAGCAGCTATAGTGTTCGTATTAAAGATTTGGAGACACCATTTGTATGGCGAGAAATACCGAGTATTCACCAATCACAAAAGTCTCAACTATTTTATAACTCGAAAGAAGTTGAATCTACGACAACGAAGGTGGCTAGAGCTGATAAAGGATTACGAGTTGGTGATTGACTATCGCTCGGGCAAGGTGAACGTGGTCGCTGATGTTTTGAGTAGAAAATCGTTATTTACGTTGAGAGCAATAGATGCCCAACTGGATTTATTGGATAATGGTTCGGTCCTAGCAAAGTTGAGAGCTAGACCGACATTTCTACAAGAGATCCATGAAGCTCAGAAAGATGATAAAGAGTTACAAGCTAAGATGATTCAGTGTAAGACGGAATATGAATCCGAGTTTCGTATTGGTGTTGATGGATGCTTAATATTCAAAAATAGGATTTGTGTACCCAAGGGCAATGAGCTTATTCAGAAGATTCTGCGAGAGGCACATAGTGGTTGTTTGTCCATCCACCAGGGCAGTATAAAAATGTACAACGACCTGAAGAAAATGTATTGGTGGTCGAGGATGAAAAGAGATATTTTAGAGTTCATTTTCAAGTGTCTTGTGTGTCAGCAAGTGAAGGCTGAACACCAAGTACCTTCAGGTCTACTTCAGCCTATAACAGTTCCAGAGTGGAAGTGGGATTGGATTACCATGGATTTTGTGACGGGTTTGCCAGTAACCCTAAAGAAAAAGGATGTTGTTTGGGTTGTTGGAGATAAGCTAACAAAGTTGGCACATTTTGTACCAGTACATACTGACTACTTCCTTGAGAGATTGGCTGAATTGTACGTTTTCAAGATTGCGATACTACACGGGGTGCCTTTGTCGATTGTTTTAGATAGGGACCCGAAATTTACCTCGAGGTTTTGAAAAAAGTTATAAGAGGTATTATGAAAAAATTTGAGTTTTAGCACGGCATTTCACCTACAAATCGACTGCCAGTCGGAAAGAGTGATTCAAATTTTAGAAGACATGTTGTGGTGTTGTGTTCTCGAGTTTCAAGGCAGTTGGGAAAGGTACTTGCCATTGGCTGAATTCGTCTACAACAACAGTTATCAGACAAGTCTAAAAATGATGCCTTATGAGGCTTTGCATGGGTGAAAATGTCGAACGCCCTTATATTGGACTGAGCTCAGAGAGAGTCAAATTCACGAGGTCGATTTAATCAAAGAGACTGAAGAAAAAGTTAAAGTGATTCGTGACTAGTTGAACACCGCCTCGGATAAACAGAAATCCTATACGGCATTTCGTTTCAAGTTAGCGATAAGGTATTTTTAAAAGTATCCCCTAGAGGAAAGTCCTGAGATTTGGTAGAAAATGCAAGTTGAATCCTTGTTTTATAGGACCTTATGAGGTTATCGAGAGAGTAGGACAGGTTGTCTATCGATTGGCTTTGCCACCAGAATTGGAAAAGATTCACCACGTGTTTCATGTATCCATGCTACGCCGAGATAGATCAGACCCTTCGCATATGATTATGCCAACAGAGGTTGAGATTCATCCGGAGATGACTTATGGCGAAAAGCCGGTCAAGATATTGGCTCAGAAAGTCAAACAGTTATGAAATAAGAGTGTTGCACTCGTGAAAGTTTTGTGCTATAGACATGGAGTCGAGGAAGCCACATGGGAACCCGAGGAGACTATTAGAGATCAGTACCCAAACTTATTCGCCGATAAGATTTTCGGGGACGAAAATCCCTAAGGGGGGAGAAATGTAACAGCCCGATTTTGGGCCTAGTCAGAATAGTGGTCTCGAGACCATAAATCCAAATTCATAGAAATTATTTTATTAATATTTTGATATTATAGTATGTTTTTAATAGTGCATGAAAAATTTGGTGAATTAATTTTAACGTTTGTGAGCTTAATTGTGTAAAAGGGTTAAATCGCATAAAGTGCAAAAGTTCTAATTTGATAGATAAAGGTGTCAAATAGCTAGAGAATAAAATTTGGGGGTCTTTAAAGGGCAATTAGACCCTTTTAAAAGAGCTTGGCCGGCCATGAGACAAAGAAGAGTAAATGGTCAAAATGTTAGGTAAGTGATGACATATTATGTGATAAAATAATACCCTAAGTGCCTAGCCTTCATCTTTTTCACCTATTCTTTCCTCTCAAATGAAAATATTAGCCAAGAGAAGAGTTTTGAAGCTTGAAATTTTCAGCAACTTATCATCTCCAGAAGTAAGCGATTTTCATACCCTTTGTTGATAATTTTTGCATTTTGAGACCCTTGAAGCATAAGCTTTCAAATGAGGGTACTATTTTCCAAAATGATTAAGAGTTTAGGGTTTTTTCATGAAATGAATTGTAATTTTTACTGAGTTTTTATGGAAGAAAATGAGTCTTGGGTGTCTTATAAACAACTTTTGTGAAAGGTGTTAGCATGAAAACATCTAAAATGACTATTTTGCATAAGTTGTAAAATAGATGATAAGTGTGTGAAATAGTGGGAATTTTGAGTTGCTATAAGAGTAAAAACGGCTCAGCTAACGATAAAAATTGATTTTTGAACCTATGGGTAAAATGGTATTTTGTCAAAATTTAAGGGCAAAATGGTAATTTCACTGAAGAAGTGAAATTTGTTTGCATAATTTTATTTAGTGTCTAAATAAGTGCAATTTTCTATTTTAGATCAAGAAATACCGAATCCAAATCTAGACTGGGGGAAAGCCAAGCAAATCGACTAAATCGACTAGTCGCCACATTTTGTAATCCGAGGTAAGTTGCATATAAATAGTACAACTACATTAATAATATATGTATTTGAAGTGTATTGAAATTATTATAGCATAAATTGCTTGATTTTGGAAATGGGAAAATGTGATGAGAATAGAGATAGTAGAATTCCCGATTGAACCTTAGGAAATAAATCGGATATTCATGCCATAACGTTTGGGTCACTTGTTGTGAGCTGGTGTAAGATATGTCTGGGATATACATCGGCCATATTATAAGAATCAGTATAAGACCATGTTTAGGACATGGCATCGGCATTGAGACGAATGCTAGTGTAAGACATGTCTGGGACATGCGTCGGCCTCGAGACATAAGCCAATGTAAGACATGTCTAGGACATGCATCGGCTACGAGATGTTTCAGTGTAAGACCATGTCTGGGACATGGCATCGGCATAGATATGCTAGAACTTGTGTAAGACCATGTTTTGGACATGGCATCGCACTTTACCCCGTGTTTGAGGCTTATGGAATATCTGATAGTGTTACAAATGGTTCAACGGTGAAAGTTATGATTTCTAGTTAATGAGGAAAGTATAACCCTATTGTGAGTGATACAGGTGAACCCAATATGTACTATATGATGTGTATTGGATATTGATGAATAAGTTTTACTTATGCCCACTTGTAAGTTATGATCTTGTTGATGAATGGTAAAGTTGTTTTGTATATTTATTTATGTGCAACTTACTAAGCTTTATGCTTACTCTCTCTTTTTTTCTTTTTTTTCTTACAGTGCCGCCTATCTAGCTCAAGGACCAAAGGAAGTCAGAGATATCGATCACACTATCAATCGAAGTATTCGGTATAGTTTGATTTATATTTTTGAATATGGCATGTATAAGGAACTAACTTGTGTTTTGTGTTATTATTAATTTGGCCAAATATGTTTGCTTAGGATAAATCCCTCATTTTGTATTAAGCTTTGAATGATGGCTAATATTCATTTTGATTTATATGCAAAGATGTTATTTTCATGGATGAGTAAAATGCACAAATGGAGTGTTGTTTATTGTGGCTGATTTGGTTGCATGAGATAGCCTTACATTGGTTTTGGTTACCATTGTACAGGTTGTGTAAATAAGGGTGGCTAAGAGGCTTGGTAAATAGCCTTTTATTGTCCACACGGGTAGACACACGGGCTTGTATCTAGGCCGTGTGTGACACATGGTCTGCCTTATGGGCATGTAGTCCGGCCGTGTGTCCCCTGCACGTAAAAATTTCAAGTCAGTATGCATGATAGTAAACACACGAGCAAAGACACGACCATGTGTCTCAGCCGTATGATGGACACAGCCTAGCACACGGGCGCGTGCCTTGGTCGTGTGACACTTTGGGGATGCTGACATCAGAAACAGAATGTCTATGTTTTTGCACACGGGCTAGGACACGGGCGTGTCACGGCTATGTGAAGGACACGGGCCAGGGACAAGGGTGTGTGCCAAGTTGTGTGAAAACCACTGTAGGTGAGCATTTATAATTAATTCCACACGGGTGAAGGACACGGGCATGTCCCTATATTGGTTAGGTCGTGTGAACCACACGGGCTATTAACACGACCATGTTGAAATGGACACACGGCCGTGTTGCCCTTCTACATGGGCTTGTGCCCTGTTTTAAAGTTAAATTTTCTATAGATGGTTTAAGGACCCGGGCTAATCCCGAATAGTTTTCAATGGTTGATTTAGGGCTCGTAGGCCCATAATAAGAAGTTTAAAATAGAAATTGAAAAAGTTCTAAAATGGGACCAAGTCTTGGTGACTTGGGGAATGTTTGTGTATATGAGATCGAGTTAGGTAATGCCTCGTATTCCGCTCCGGCGTGGGTTACGGGTATGGGGTGTTATAGTGTCGTCCCCAGCCGAGCGACTTTGAGACTCAGTCTCAATAGCAGGCGAAACTGGTGCCTCACTCGTATCTAAGTTTGACATACTGCTTAGGAAAGAAGACTCAGCTCGAGCCCCCCTATGGCCTCTACCATGGCCTCGAATACCACGTCCGTGAGTTTCACGAGCACTCATTGTATAATTTAAGTTTTATCTACATTAAAAATTTTATGCATAGCAGATGTTTTATGCATAAATTATTAGAAGTTCAGAATTGTTTTCAAAGGTTTCAGTCTCTAACTACTCAGTACAGTTTCAGAAAGTACTAACTACATTATTTTCAGAATTTTCTATCTAATTACAGATATACTTACAGAATCGGCGCCAGAGACTAAGTGAACCACATACTTTCTCAATTATTCATACCATTTGAAAATAACCAACTCTTCCCTTTTTTTAAAACACCTTCTTGGAACCTAAAATTTCACAGCCCAAGTTTTGTAACCTGGCTCTGATACCACTAAATGTAACACATCAAATCCGGCCTAGACGTTATGGCTGAATATGGTGATGTCACAATGAATGAGTTTTGAAAACGGAATTAACTTGATAAACCATTCAAGTTTAATACCACGAGTTCGTTCACAAATAAACTGATAATGTTATTTAATTAATTAATTCTGTCAAAACACTTATAAAAGTGAAAGTTTAATAAATTCACCATATTTTAGAAGCTCGATTTGTTATTTTTAAGAAAACTTATTTTTGCGTAAAAACTGTCAATTTCATAAAACAATTTACCAAGCATGCAAAAAATCAGCAAACTAGAATCAACAGTTTAAAACCCAAAACAAAAGTCCAGAGTGTCCCAAAAATTACAACTCTCAAAAATGATTACCAAAAATATAAATAACCATAATTCAAAAATTTTAAACCATTTACAGTCGAGTGGTCACCTTTGAGTCTCTACCGCACCGATCTGCCTAAGTCTGAGGATTACTTGACAAAATAGACAACAGATGTGAGTTTACAAAAACTCAGTGTGTAACTCAACAGAATTAAGCATGCAAATATTCAGAATTATATACACAGTCACATACATATATAGATTCAGATTCAGACAACAGATTCAGTTTTAGATATGCAGAATCCTACCCCCATCCTCTACATACCAACTCCGACCATCCCATCACACCATGTGGGTTTATAAACACCCACACATCCCTACACACCACATTGTGCCATTAAGACACATATCAGACAATATGCAGTCAAGTTGCCAGAATAAAAGCGATTAACGTCGAACAAAATACTTCCTCCTCATATACAAATCTCACCCCATTAACAGATAAGAAATTCAGATACTGATATAACAAATTAAACATGCTCAACATGCTTTATTCGGATATACATACACTGGTATAGACAGGCATACATTTAGTACCCTACTCAGATCAGTCTATCAAAATATCATAGCATACAAATCAGGGTTAACTCTATAGTAAGCCCACAGTCGATCGGAGCGACCTGTGCGACCATAAGGAAATTTTTAGAATTATGGACCCACATGCCCATGTGGTTTTCCTGTGTGGCCCACACGTCCTGGCCTAAAATCCATACACTCGTGTGACATGCCCGTGTGGGCCCACACGCCCAACTTGGCCTAGCCCTTGTTGCCCACACGGCCGCACTCAAGCCACCATACAGTCGTGTGCTGCGCATGGCCATACATTTGTCAACCAACGACCATGTTTCACACACGACCATCCACATGGGCGACCACACGCCGGTGTGGCGTCGATAGATTCATTTTTTGACTTTTGTTGAAACCTCATTTTTTGCATTTTGGGTACACACCTGGTATCGTTTTGATGTAAAAACTATTCTGAACACTCCAGAACCTAAGAGTCAACATATCAATGCTCAAAGTCAGTCTTAAAACGCGACTAAATCAAAAAATCAAAACCAACCATAGCTCAAATCAAGCACTTATCGCTTACCCCAACACTCCGAACGATTGACTACGATTCTGCGAGAGTAGAATCACGATCTTCCTAATTTGTTGCTGCCAAAACAACCGTATAACCCCAATCAACGTTGGAAAAAACACAAGTTACAGAATAGAAAAGCCCCACTTACCAGAATGTGCGATGAAAACTGAAATAACAAGAACAAAGGTGTGACAGCCAAAAAAAGGAAACGAAATCGAAAGCAAAATAGGAAGAAGAAAACAGCAGAAAAGCAGAATGTCATTTTTTTTCCTTAAGAGAAGGGGGAGAATTTTTAGCAAAAAGAAAAAGAAACCAATACTGATAACCTCCATATCCCATATTTTTCTCCCACTAACCCACTCTCTCAGACTTCCAATACAACCGAAACTCTATCAGTCAGCAGAGCAAAAATTAATACCCACGCTTGTGCAAGAATTCGAACACAGGACCTCTAAGACACCAATACCCTTACCACTCGAACCAGCAGGCTTATTCTAATATAAATTAACAGAAAATTTTATAAAAGCCCACCGAACAAGGGTAAGGCTTAGATTAAAATAACCAAAATTGCCAAAGGTGAGACTTGGACCCCAGACCTCTCACACACAACCAGAACACTTAGCCACTGAAGTAGATACACACTTGTGTTAAATACTCACAAAAAAAAAAAAGAAAGTCAGGGCGTTAAATGAGCGTTCGATCGAATAGAATTAAATGAAAAAATTTTGAGTTAATCGAGTTTGCGAATCCTATTTTATCATCTTAACTCGATTTGAAATTTCCTCGAATCGACTCAAGTGAGATGAAATTCAAATCGAACAGAATCGAATATATTTGTTCGAGTTAAATTAAAAAATGATTTTGGTGTTTCTTATTTTTATGTAATTTTTAAAAAAAAATCAATTTTTTTTTTAAAAATGACTATATAAAGAAAAATTGAAGTAAACAAATAAAGACAACTAATTGAAAAAGAATAAGAAGATTTTGATTTTGAGGGGTAAAATGGGGGAAATAAAAGATTTTTGGGAGATTTTGATTTTTGGGAGTAAAAGGGGGAGGGAAAGTAAAATTTTTAGAGGTAAGGGAGATAATAGAATTTGTGGAGGATTTGATTTTTGGGGTAAAAGGGAAACTAAAAATAAATTGAAGAGAAAGGGAAACTAAAAAAAAAAATTGAAGAGAAGAGTTGGTGGGCAGAAACGGGGACGGGGGATGGAGGTAGTTTAATATTCGATTTATTCAAATTATTAGAGTTATTCACATTCAAAAACCCATCTCGATTCTAACTTGAAATTTAAAAAAAGATTCAAGTTCACTTGATTAACTCAATTAGAATAAATTCAATTTTTTTCTATTTTTCGATTCAAATCAAATTTTGCTCACCCAAAAAAATTGAGGAATTCAAAATAAGGATTATTGGTGCTGGTGGTTCTGAGTGCAAACGATGTCAAGCGCTCGAAAAATTTAGCGATGATTAAGGAACAAGGCTATATATAATAAATAAATTATTATTTGTTAAACTAAACTTTATTTGATAATATGTTTTGATATAATAAATTGAAGTGTTTTTGAATAAAAGTTAAAATTTAACAAAACTAACAAAATGATTTTTCACTTGAAGTCTAAGAGACAATTTTAAATCTTTGTTTTGAACACTTAGAATATTTTTGACAAAGTTCAAAAATGAATTTAAACTCTTGAACTTGATTGAAATAGTTTTAAAACAATTGAAAAAAATACTCCCTACAAAAAGTATCGATATTTTCCAAAAGGTATCAATGTCAATATGATTTTTATCGATACCAAAACTACTGTTTGACTTGAATAAAAACAATTAAGTATCAATACTTTTAAAATTATATCGATATCAAAATTTTATATCAATACTAATTTTGCATTTTGTTTTTATGATTTTTCAAAATTTGACAAAAAGTATCGATACCCATAAAAATTATATCGATGCCTTTTATCAAGTATCGGTAAATCATCCTTGGTATTTTTAAAAACTAACGGTCACTGGATTAGGCATTAAATACTATTAGTATCAATACTCGTAGAAAAAGTATCGATACTTTTTGTTGCAGGTGAATTTAATAATCTGATATTTTTATCTCCAACGGCTCTATTTATTTTCTCAATAACCACAATGGTTGGAAATTAATTAGAGGGTATAAATACCAACTTCTAAAGGCCCTACAACAACAAGAGAAAATATTCAAACTTAAAGATCAATCAAAACAATCTTTGTGCCAAATATTTCCATGCTTTCTTTCTTACACTATTTGCTCAAGTGTTTTTCATTGTAATTGACCTTAATTTGCAAACACATCAATCTTGTAAGAATTATTTCTTTGTTTGCTTCTTTATATCTCTTTGAGAGGGTTTGTGTCTTAAGGTTTAGGTAGAAAGCTTAAGGGAGTTTGTAAGGTTAAACATTGTTCTCAAAGGTCATCAGATTAGTGAATTTGAAAAAATCCTTAGTAGTGAAAAGCTAAGGTAATGAAGTAGACAATTGGGGTCGAACTATCCTAAATTCTTCTATTCATTTCTCTATCCTTTCTCTCTAGCATTCATAAAATTTTTAAAAGTCAATTCACCCGTCTTGACGATTTTAGTTTGATTTATTAAGCTAACATTAGTTATAAAATAAAACTAAAAAAAAAAAAAGGAAAATCTTGAATTTGGTTTAAGTCTTGTAGTTTTTTTAATTATTTTATTTATAAAATTATAATTTTAATAAATAAATTTCATTGTAAAAAGAAAAAAATAGGTATTAATTTGTTTATAATTTTATATGTATTTTTATCGAAACATGAACTTTTTAAAATTTTTAAAGTTTTAAAAGTTTTTATTTTGAATGTTTTAGAAACAAAATTAAATTGATAAAAATTGTAAAGTTGGCGGCTGAATTTGTTGAACTTTTTAGAATTAAGATCAAATTGATCAAATCTGTAAATATTGGAGGGATAACTTTATTATTATACCAATAAAAAGTACTTTCGTTAGTTATTGAACATACGAGAGACCAAAATACTAAATTTCAATAACATTGTTGACTAAAATAGAAAATTTTAAACTTAAATGACCAAACATAAACATACTAATAATTAGGTGACTATTTTTATAGTTTACCCAATTGCTTTCCACTATTGTGTGTCTTTCACCCTTCTGTTTTTTGTTGCAAGGGAGACAGACGCTTTCTTTGCACCAAAGCCCACCTTACCTTCTATCTTCAGGCCCAATGGTAAATTCTTTAATGAAATCTAATATTTTGAAAAAAAATTCAAATTATGCCAATTTACAGTTCTAACACGAATATAACATAAATAAACGTGTCAAATCTATATTAAATTAATGGTTAAAATGTAGATATGAGTATTGAAATTTGTAATTATACTTTATTTTATTAGCATTTATTATTATATTTTATAATATAATTAAATTGATTTACGTGATTTACTTTTATCACTAAAATTTTGAATTTCACTTAATTTAACCCTAAGTTTATTTAATAGTTAATAAAAGGTAGACTTAAAAAATTAAAATTACCCTTTTTTATAAATAATTGTTGATACCATATTAATTTATTATTTTAATTACTAAAATTTCATTAAAACTTTCTTCAAATTATTTTAAAATAAAAATTAATATTAAAAATTTTAACTAAATTTTAGTGATAAAACCAATCAAACGAAAATAAAGTGGCAAAATTCTAGGTAAAATTAAAATATACTGATAAATTTCTCTTTAGTTTAAAAGTAGAATGATAAATATCAGTCAAAACAAAATATTGTTGCAATTTTATGTTTTAAGTAGTTTGCACGTTAACCCTTAGATTAATTATAATCATCATAAAATTTATATGAATATAATACTTTAAATTTGATTACAGTACCTAAAATTACACGAAAACTACAATAGTGCATGGATTAAAAGCATGGCACCCTCCCATTTTTTTTTATCTTCGTTTATACTTTAATCTTGTAATAGTCAAACAAAAGGATCAAACATTTTAGAAAGGAGGGTCCAATGAAATTTGTGGAAAAGGCAAAACATCAAAGAACTTTAATATGTGTGTATATATATATATATATCAATTAGATTTCATCTCAATATCTACATCCTCATTAGAAACAATTCCAGAGTCATCCTCAGGAAGGAGGCCAAGTAGCGGCAAAGGCAACAATGAACTGAGATTGCATAGGATTATCAAGGAGGATAAGTTGTCAAATTTATCCTTGGTTACACCAAACACCTGGGTCAGTACTGCACCTAACAGTCCCCCCACCACACTGCCTCCGTTTGATATGGACATCAAAGTTGCAAACAGTGTTGCTTCCATCCCTTCCGGACATAGCTTGGCTGCAAGTACAAGAACCGGCATGAAAGAAACCTGCAACGTTATCAAGTGCAGGCAACATCAGCAGCGAAGTTGGAATGAAATAAAAGAAACAGTTCAGTTTTAAACTATGTTAGTGAAATTGAGATGAATGCCAGACATAGGTACATATCTAAGAATGTTACGTTTAATCTGAAAAAAAAAAAGAAGTTTTCTATTGATTGGAGGATCACATCCTCGTAATTATGTTTGATTAAATGGTACATAGATACTATTAAGAAAATGAATGTTTTATAGTGTAGATCATACGTACATGTTGAGATATCATAACTATTGTCCATTACAAAAGGGCCTCTGGGAAATTGAAGAATATTATAGACTTTGTAAAAAAGATTCAGATAATTACATCATGCACATGCTGTAACTCATTAATTTATGCTGCTGAAGCTAAAGAAATTTCTTTTACGTTAAAACATTAATTTTATTAAAAAAAGGAACACTTAAGAGGAACCTTATAACATGCAGTAACTCAAAAACCCATCCATTGCACCTATTAATCTTGAAAACTCCTGCCCGTCCAACAACAGGCGTCTAATAAATCAAAAACATCAGAACAAATAAACTTAAATTACCTGACCAAGGACAGTTAGAATCAATGAATCCCCAATCGCAAACCACTCATCACTTATTCCTAACTGCCGGTTCAATCCAGTTACCAGCAACACCTATGCAAGGATGAAAATTATATATTAAAAATGATGATAAGCACTGTGAAATCGAGTGAGAGAAGAGAGGAAGAGAGAAGGGAGCTGCTCTGCTGCTGTTACAGCTTGCTGTTTACAAAAGAAAATAAAAAAGGTTAATTCTGAAAAGTATTTCTTGCATATGTACGTTACCTTACATAACCTATTTATACTAGTAATTACATATACAGAGATGTTATAATCCTAACTTTATGCTAGTCTAGTCAATCCCTAGAATCATAACAGAATAAATCCTCAAGATTACTATCACATCAAGCACAATAAGCAAACCAGGTTAAATATATGAAAGCATAAGTAAATAAAGACACAAACCTGAGTCATTCCAAAGGCTGTACCGATAATTGTTGTGGCAAGAAAAATCTTCCGCAATGGAACTCTTTTTAAAAATCCATTATACAATCCAACTCCGACCAATGATGCAACCGAAGTGACAAGTTTTACACGTCCTAGAAATTCTGGGGTGAAACCAAGTTTATTTGTGCTGAAATGAAAACAGCCTTCTGTTGCAGATATGAAGATTAAGAAAAATAAGATGCTGACAAAGAAATTTAAACAAAACAGAACTTACGTGAAGTAAAAAACGGCAGAGTCTGACTGCGGTGTTGCTTGCCACAAGAAAATAAAAACGGTGGGAAGAAACACATTGGGTTCTCTTACAGCATTCCACAACTGAATAATATTCTCTCTTGAGCTTTCAAGAAAGCTAGGGTTGGCTAAAAGAACATTTTTCCCTCTTGTTGGGCCAGGCACATGCTGTTCTTTTACAAGAACAGCAACAGCAGATGTTATCATCGGTAGCAATGCAGTGATACCAAAAACAAACCTGAGGCATTAAATTGGTGACGAAATGGTTAAGCAGAATTTCTCTAATCCTTCAAACCATATCCACAAACAAAGCACGTCAAGTACCTTACACCATAAGCATCCACTAGCGAACCACTAAAATAGGAGCTCACAATACCACCAAAAGCAGAGGATCCCCAGCATAGAGACTGAAGAGATCCAGATATGGCTTGTGACTCCCCACGAGCCCTCTCCACAACCATGGAATCTACAACCTGCACCACGCAACATTTTCTAACATAATCCAAGAAACATGACTAGAACAATAATAGGATAACACCTGAACAAGGAACTTTTAAGCCTGACATTTAGAATACTTCTTAGTAATGCACGTGTGCACTTGCTCAATCAATCATGTGTAAGTTGCTGATAGAGAAAGAAAAAGGTGCTAAAAGTAGTGTCTGCTACAGTAAGGCATACACTAAGAATACAATTCACAAGTAATACAAAAGCTGCTAAAGCTTTCTAGTACTTGGTTTAATTTCTTCGGCTTGGTAACGAATGTGCTCGATCAAGATTATAAGGATCTTTTATGCTTCACCTATGAGCCATGCATCCAAAGAGGATGTCTAAAGTTCTCAGCTCCTTATGGCTTACAATATTAACTTGCTATTTTATTTTCTTATATTACTTGACACCAATTCATGATCAATAATCATTGATAGAGGATTCTGTAACGTTTCTCTTATAATAAATGTTGGCTGCATACAGAACTTTGACTTCAAATGTAACCAACTCAGACTAGATAATAACATTAACATGGAAAAAAGATACATCACAAGAATGTGCAGGTATAAGAAATCATAGAAACCCTGAACTGCCGTTGCAGAAATAATCAACTTTAAGTGAATAACTGAAAGAATTCTGCAAAGCGGAAAAAACTTACAACATCTGAGAAAGCAACAGAAAGAGATCCAATAAGTATGCAGACTACAGCACCATACTTGCTGTCAACAAAGGTGGCCATCAAACTCCATGAGAGAGCACCAAGAAGTCCAGATAGAACCAAGTATGACCTTCTTCGATAACCAAATAGTGGGAATGAATCACTGCAAAATCATAATGCAACTCAAACCAAATCTAGAAACAAAATACATAACAGTTTCAAATATGATCAGAAACAGAAAGAGATAGCTAAGAGAGCCGCACCTAATAAACCCATAAACTGGCTTAACAAGCCATGGCAGCGAAGAAAAACCGGATATCAAAGCTGTCTTGTCAACCAAATACAACTTGTCAGTCCTTTAAGACGATTATAGGATAAATATGCAATAAATGCAACACAAATTTATTAAAATCTCTCTAAATAGGCTAGTTTAGTATTGCTACTGCAATTGAAAAGTTATTTCATTGACTGTTTTCAGAGCCGGACCAAAACGGCCGGTCGGATCAGAAATCATTTGGGATACCAGTTCGAAGATAGAGGTTAAATCTATTGACCCGCAAACTGTTATAGACGGATTGAACCAAGTTAAAATAACAATTGAATTGGTTTTCTCTATTTTTTATTTTTTATTTTTTACTTTTATAAATTTATAATAATTCATTTAATTGAATCGAAAGAACTGAGGTAGGGTGACCAAGCCGATTTAGTCATTAGTCTAAAGAAAGAAAAATAAAAATAAAATATATAAAAGAGAAAATAATACTTTTATCTTTTATTGCTCATGTTAATTTTAATTAGTTATCTTTTTCTAGAAAAATAGAATAACAGATATTGAATTAAAAAGGTAGCAACTTGGAAGTAGAGGTTAGCAAGTTGAAAAAAAGGTAATTTAGTATCATTTATAAGAGAAAAAGTTTAAATACCAAAGTTGAAGAAAATGATATAGTTTAAATAACAGTTAAAATCCTTTTATATAAATAATAAAATTGTGCATTTAGAAGAAAAGCCTAACTTAATTGTATACAATTACTAAATTAAACTGCTCGAGAATTCAGTTCAAAAGAGCATACCTCTGCAGGATCCAGATGCAAATCATCTTTCAAGTAAAAGCTAACAGCAAGCCTCGAAAGGCCTAAAGCGCCTTGAACGAAGTAGACTATAGCAACCGCCACACTGTCTGGAGAAAAATCAACGCCGAAAATTCTGAATCTTCGGGCGTTGCCTGTATACCTGTCTTTCTTCCTCGAACTAGCGATCGAACTCATCGAGGTACTGGACTCTTGCTCCATCGCTATCGAGTCTCCATTTCCAGAACCTCGGTTAAATAAATTAAACTTAGTTTTTTCTTTCCTTTATTTTCTCAAGAAAAAAGAAGAAAAAAAAACTTACTATTTCTAGAATCTAAAAGCGACTCGTTTCCTCTGGATGAAAGCGGGAGGAACATGGACGTATCGCTTCGTTTCTGGGTATGTTTACGGCGAGGCCTGAAGCGACGAGAGATCGCCAAGGGAACCATCGGTCTAAGGTGGCGTATTTGACGGTGATAAGGAGAAAGTGGAGAGGAGAGGGAGGAGAAAATGGGGTTTTGGAAAGGTAAGATTGAGGATAGAGAATGTAGAGCCATTGAATTTGGATTTTCATAAAAGCTTAATTAACGAATTAAGACGTTAGACGAAGAGAACTTGAAGTTTAAAAAATATAACCTTATTCGTAAAATAATCCCTCCAAGTTTTTTAAGAAAAAAAAAACAATTTAAATCTTATCAAATTTTGAGTTTTTGAGTTCTGTTAGAATGATAACTGTAACCCTGATGTGAATGTTAAATCTTAAATTAGCAAAATAAAATTAATATTTTAAAATTATTTTTAAATAACTACATAATAAATCAGGACAGAATATTTGGAATTTGGACTAGAATTATAAAAACATAACAAAATTTATAAAAATTATAAAAATCATTAAAATTATACAATTTTTAAAATTATTAGAAATTAATAAAATAAAAATAAAATGTATTACATTTATAAAAAAATTATTATTTTTATGTTTTAAATCATAAAACAAACATAAACATCTTATATCATAAAATCAATATTAATAATTTTTGATAAAATTTTATGATTTTAATTAATTTTAATAATTTTTTATATTTTTTATGGTTTTAGTAAATTATTTTTATAAATTTTAATCATTTTAATGATATTTTATAACTTATTTATGTTTTATAATTTCAAAATAAACTTGGACAAATGGGTGTCTAAATTCAAATGAACTTGAAAAGCTATTTGTCCAATTCATTGGTGTACTATTTTTTAAATAATTTGAAATTTTTTTTTTTATTTTTTAAATTTTTTTTCTGAGTTGCATTGCACTACCTACAATCGATCCATGTCATCGTTGGAGTTAGTTTCTAGTTGTCAATGTTGGTCAAAAGGTCTCATTGATCAAAATTGTCAGTTTAGGGCTCAATTTGGTGCAAAATGTTCGAATAGGCTTAATTGATTTTCTTGAAAAAGTTCGAGGGTAAACTATACCTAAAGTTCACTAAACTTTTAATAAAATTATATTTTGGTCGCTCAACTTCAAAAGGTTACAAAATGGTAAATGAACTATTCGAAAGTTTTCATTTAAGTCATTGTGCTATTAAAATCGATGTTGTGTTGCCTTCTCTATTCACACTAGAGTTGTCTATGGGCCGGGTTGGGTTTAGAATGGACCAAGGGAAAATTTAGGCCCATTTTTTAAGCCTGGTCTGGATAAAAATGATAAAACCCAAGCTCAACCTCGTCCTACCAGTATTAAATTTTTTATATTATTTTTATATAAATAAATTTAAAAATAAAATACATCAAATACACTAAAAATATTAAAATAAATGTTTCCCAACAAATAGAAAAATTTAAAAAATATTTAAGTAACACTAAGATAAGTGTAACTTAGTAAGCAAATACCTTTAAAATAATAGCAAAATTAATAATAAAACAAGAGTTATACAATATTCAAACAATAACAAAAAATAGTAGCAATATATAATAGCGAAATGATAGCAAAACAATAAAAAATAGTGACAAAATAGTAATAAAAAAAGTAGTATTTTTTTTTGCAAATTCGAGCTAAGTCAGACTCGGGCAAAAAAAAAAACGTTATCTGAGGTCTTATTTTTTTGTCCAAGCTCATTTCTCAAACCTATATTTTTTATCAAACCTTCCCACTTTTTAGGCAGACTACTGGCCCATGGACAAGTCTAGTTCGCACTATCTGCACCAATTGAAAGTTTTCATTCTTGTAACACACCAAAGTTCTTGTTTTTAAATGGTTAAATTGTTTCAAGTAAAATCATTTGTTCTAGTGGATAAATGTTTTGTTTATGTGTTTGAGGTCCTGTATTCAAATATTTTCTCTTAAATTTTTATTACTTTTGTCCCAACCTCTAACTTAGATGAGTTGACTTATTTTAAATACTGAATGCTTATTGACAAAAATGAGTTTGTTGATTCAGTGGTAAGGCTTTAATTTAATCAAAGGTATTTTTCAAATCTTGAGTGTGTAAAACAAAATTCTTATTGTTTTTCTCTATCTGTATCGCCAAAGGGCATGAAATTGTGTTGAATTTGAATTCTGGGGGAAATCTGGTAAGAATAACTTACCAGATTTAGTGGGGATATGGGTAGATTTTTTAAAATTCTTTTTTTGAAAATTTTCCCAAAAGCCTCCCTCTCTTACCGTCTTATTTTCCCACTTCCAAGTCTTCTCGTTTTCTTCTTTTCTTTCCCAATTTTTACTCTCTATTTTGGTTTTCACGTTAGCAACTTTCGGTTCTATTACTTTCTATTCTAGTTTTTTTTCCATTCTTCCTTCTTTCTGCTACTGATTTGATCTGTATCAATATTCATTCCTGGATTTTCGTTGTTGGTCATGTGTGGTAAGGGAAAATAGATTTAGTGATCGTATTTCTTAATGTGATCTTTGTGTATTTGTTCGCTTCTTAAGAATATTATTTTTTGGTTTGACTTAGTACGAGACATTTAATCAATTATGTTATGTGATTTTGTTTAGGTGAGAGTCAAGAGGCGCACTTTCTTCCAGCTTTGTGAGTGCATTTAAATCTCTGCCACTAAAGCTAATCTACAAAATCCGTAACTCCAAACTTAGAACGGGACTAAATTAGATTGGATTTTCATTTAATACCATTTAACATGATTAATACCAGCCTCGGAACATCCCTAAAAGGTTTGGCCAAAACGGTGTCACATTAATGAGCTTTCAGATCCAAACCGACAAGTAACTTACACTTTTTTGGTTCATAACGAGTATGCAATCGAGACTCGTCATCACTGCTGGTTTGGGGTATTAGAACCAATACCTAAGACCAAAATATCATAAAAAATCAGTAAGTGAATGACCAGCAAAGGCTACAGAGTTTTCAACCAAAGAAACACAATTTAACGAAACACTAATGCTATTAGGTTTCACACTTATGCTTTCTAGATACTAAATCTAAGTTAGCAATCCAAAAGAGATTGAATGCACTATTGTTTAGAAATATTTATGGTTGATCTAACATAGAATAAATTACGGATAAAGGTGTTTAAAAGTGCAGAAAATGAAAGGAAACGACAGCCCAAAAAATGGTGAACAAAGGGGCGATAACCACTCTCAACGGCAGAAACAATAGTGGTTGTTTTGGGTGGTTCAAGATGAATGATTAAAGGTTTTAAAGAGGTTGTTTTGAATAGAAAAAAGAACACAAAATCTAGAAAAATAGTAGCACTAAACAATAGCAAAAGAAGATAAGAAAGGGAGTAATTGACACCACATGTAACACCCCTAACTCATATCCGACGCCGGAACAGAGTTATAGAGCATTACCAGACTTACAGATCAAACAATCAAACATTTAATGTTCATTTATCATTCAAATCAAAAACCATTCATATTCAATCATGTAGTCCCTAATACGAGCCCTCGAGGCCCAAAATAAACATTAAAAATGGTTCGAGACTAAACTGAGTACTTAAGGAATTTTTAGGAAAATATTGAAATTTTTCAAAGTGTAGGAGGCACACGCCCATGTGGCCAGGCCGTGTGTCTCATACGACTAAGAGACATGCCCGTGTCTTAGGCCGTGTGGGCATTCGAAATAGGGACACACGGTCGTGTTCCAGCCCGTGTTTGTACCCATTTAACTCACTGACTTGGGTCACACGGCCAAACCACACGCCTATGTGCCTGGCTGTGTACCCTTCGAAATGGCCTCACACATCCATGTGCCAGGCCGTGTGCTAGGCCATTGAATACTGAAAGGTATACTGACTTGTGCCACACGGCCAAGCCACACACCCGTGTGCTAGGCCGTGTGAAGCTACTGTCTTGCTTCCTTTAGAAATAACAGGGGACAGTGTCACATACGTCTGAGACACACGCCCGTGTCTCTGCCCGTGTGGACAAAAATAGGTCATTTTTCAAGCCATATTTCTCACCCAAAATTGGTACCAACCTAAACACAACAATTTATACATAACCATGACATAAATAGGCATTCAAAGCCAACCAATATCAAGCTTACCATATGTTATAACAACACATACAACCATGATACTTATAGACACCTTAATATGCCATTTATAACATGCCAAATATGTCTTTGAAATCTACCTAAATGATTATACACATATATGCATCTTTGTGCCTAATACTTATCATGTATGTTGCTCATCAATCTCAACTATTTGGTACCCAAAATACCAATTCATAAACAATGCATTCCCATGGCAACCATTACACCACATACAATAAGGCTATTTACATATTTACATAACAAAAAGTATATCCACAATGCAAGCTAATTCAAATGACTAAAACACAACAAAATATATAGGCTACCATTAGCCGAATGACCTATACATGCCATTTAACCAAAATATAAAGTCAAGAGTACCAAAATAGCGTTTGATAGTGTGATGAGATCTCCGACAACTTCCAATCCGAACAAGCTTCTAAAACACTATAAAACACAGAAAAATAAACAAAGTAAGTAATTAAGCTTAGTAAATTCGTATAACACAGAATTTAACTTACCATTTAACCATAATTCAGGTTAATAAATCAAAGCATAACACAGTTTAATTTGGCCAAAGCCTAACAAATGATCACTAACCAAGTTTGTAACACCCCTTACCCGAGTTCAACGCCAGAACAGGATACGAGGTGTTACCAGACTTAAACACATACATACAAACATTTTTGGGTCATACTATTTCGCTCAATTTTTAAAACTTTCAAACTTCCTCGTAACAACCCTAATATAGACTTACAAGGTCCAAAACACACTTTGGAAATGGTTCGGGAATAACCTAAACACTTTAGAAAACTTTGTAAAATTTCAAAGCAGACAGGGGCACACACTCGAGTGGAAGGGCGACACGCCCGTGTGTCTTCTCAACATCATCGTGTTGAAAGCCCATGTGGCTCACACGGCCTGAATATATCGGGACACGCCCGTGTCCCTAGCCCGTGTGAATTTATTTCTCGATTCGAACCTACAGGGGTTTGTATACGGCCTAGTATACGGGCGTGTACCATGGTCGTGTGCCCCTAAAGGGTTGTTGACATCAGAAACAGAATGTCAAGGTTTTTGTACACGGTCATGACACGCCCGTATCTCAGCCAGTGTACAAAAACCTTGACATTTTTTTCTGACGTCACAACCCTTTAGTGGCACACGACCATGGTACACGCCCGTATATTAGGCCGTGTCCTCCACATGGTTGGGACACACGACCGTGTCTCCGCCCGTGTGGTTACTTCTGGGCATTTTGTCTTGCCAAATTTAGGTGCAGGGGACACATGGCCTAACTACACGTCCATGGGACAGACCGTGTGTAACACCTCAAACCCGGCCTGAACGTTATGGCCGAATCTGGCGTGTCACATTACACTACTTTTCGAAAAATATGAACTTTGTTGGTAAAGACTTATTTGAATAGTTGAAATATCATTTTGGTTTGATAAAAACTTTAGTATGTTAAATTCCTTGTCATTATCCATTCAGTTAGTCAAAAAAATTAGTCATATTAAATTGCCATTATTTTATTGCACTGATTTAAACGCGGAAGCTTTTCAAAACTTTGAAGGTTAAATCGTGTGTCTTTGCAAATAATCGATATTTTGAAAGCTCGTCTTCCCCTAGACTAGCAGTTTTAAGTAAGCAAGCAAATACCCAATTAAAATTTAAATCCATAAAAGGCCTTATTATATCATTAAAAACCCAAAACAAAAATTCAGATAAAAGTAAATTCATACATAGCATAACTACGGTCATGTGGCCACCTCCGAGTCCCTCACAGCACCAAATCCTCTAAAGCTGGAGATTACCTGCACAGTTAAAAAGAAGGGTGAGTTTACAAGAAACTCATTATGTAATCCCTTATCTAATAGTCAAAATACAGTACGCAGTAACAGTTTGGGCCTGAGCCTATTTAAGTGTCAGTGCAGTAATACAACAGTGAAACCCACCCTAATCCAGCCAAACACACCACTCCTTACCACCAATCACACCACGTGAGGACAAAGTCGACTTACCCAACCAGACACACCAATATCAGTATCGCAGCAAAGCTACCAAGATGCAGATCGCAAAAAAGTCGCCAAGAATCGATATAAAGGCTAAAAGCCAACGATCGATATACTTCATCCATAACAATATCCCAACCCCATGCAATATGTCATGTCATAATCTCATACGTGAATGTAGAATGTCATGCTCAGAGAGAACAGTTAAATCATAGCACAAATTAGTCTTTTACCCTCTAGGGGTAAAATAGTCATTTTACCCTATAGGGGTATTTTGGTCGTTTTACCTGCCTTAGGGTCTAGGTACTCTTATCGACCCATCAGAAGGTCTATAGTCACCTCGAGCGACTCGTATAACCTCAACAGTCTTAATAGTGTAAATAGGCCTAAGACCCATATGTGGCCCAAGTAGGCCCACACACTTGTGTGGCCCATCAAGCTCAGAAGTTACCACGGCCATGCGAACTACACATCCCAGTCCAGTAATTACTATATATTGCGAAATTTATCCCTGTGAAGCTCACAAGCCTATTGGGCCCACACGGCCCATTTCGACCCATCGTGGCCCAAAACGGTCTAAACCCGTGAGAACGCTCATGGCAGCCTCTACAGTCTAATACCTATGTTTCGTGGGTTCAGTTCACCACATGAGTAATCGCACGCCCATGTGGCCTCAATCGTCATATTTTTCGACTTTTCAGCTTTTGCCAATTTACAGTATAGGTGGTGTGATTACAACCTGATTGCAAAATCGAGTGAACAGCCCACCACGCCAAAGCCTACATTCATTCAAGATTTACCATTAGTTTTCCAATCATTATATTTCTTAATACTAAAACCCAAATCATTACTCACTACTCACCTTGAATGAATGAAAGTAGCTTATGGCCCTGCTGATTAAGAATCGATCTCACGTCCTTACCGATTATCTACTTTAGCAATGAAACTTATTAGGCAGGATTGTTTACCAAAAATAAGACTTAAAACCCTCAACACTTAAAAACCATAGAAACATTTGGCCAAACAAGCCAACTTACCCCCAAATATTAGATTGAATGCTGAAATGAGGCTTCTGAATCACTTGAGAACCCTCCACTCCAAAATCAACCGATAACTATGGAAGGATGATAGAACAATCAGCCGGTTGTCAGAGAGTAGTTAAGGGATGCAATATTCAGTTTGGTAACTGAGAGGCCTATAGCATTCGGCCAGAATTGGAAAAGAGTGGGAAATAAAGATTCGGCCAAACAAGAAACAAAGTGCTAGGAAGAAATAATATCAAGAACCAAAAGGGGAAAGAAATCTTTTCAAGAGAAAGAACTTGAAAAGAAACAAAAAAGTAAAGAGCCAACACAAAACTACCTAAATAGACTTGAGTAAATTCGGCTACAATTGCAAAAAGAGAAAAAGAAAGAATAAGTTGCACAAGAAGCCGGCTAACAATTATTGACCAAAAAGGGACCTAAAGTAGCACAAAAAGCAGAGAAAATGGAAAGAAAAGAAGAACAAAACAAAATCTGAAAGACCCCAAAAATGCTCTCAATTGTTGAAATAAAAACACACCCCTCCCAAAACCGAAATCATGAGTTTTCCTCAAACAAATTTGGTACAAACCCACACACCCTCAAACTCCCCTTTTTCCTCCTAAAATCTCTCCATAATCCTCTCCTTGATTTCCTCCACATAACACTCCCTGACCAAGTTAAACTCCACTCAATAGAGTCTCAAACAACATCTGCTTCTTACACGGAAATAGTAGCAAAATAAATACTCCATTACATTACCATGACTTGAACCTTAGACTTCAGGTAACAGTAACATGCCACTCACCACACGACCACAAGCTCATTTGTGTCACATTTCAACTACAATTATTTATAAGGTCTACATGCTAATGTCCAGATTCATTCAAGGGAAAAATAATTTTTTTTTGCTAAAGCCAAGACTTGAACCTAGGCTTTTCTAATACTCTCAAACACACCCAAAACACTTCTGGCCATTAAAACAAACATGCAACTTGTTTCATAACATGCGTAATTACAAGATTTACATTTTTAGGGTGTTACACCATGTGTCACACACGGTCTAGACACATGCCCGTATGTCTGCCTGTGTGGACAAAAACAAGGCTATCTACCAAGCCTTTTTGCCACCCTTACTTACACCAACCTACACAACATTAAACATCTCCAATCAAAGCATAAACAAACATAACCAAAACAGCCACATCCATGAGAATTTTCATCAAATGCATTTAATAGCAATCAATGTTAGCCAACATCAATGGCTAAAAAATTAAATATCACACTCATATAAGCCAACACTTATGGTTAAACTAACATGACACTAAACAAAAAGAACAAGTCCCTATACATGCCATACTCAAAACATTTAAACTAGCTATACCAAAAACTTCAGGTGACAGTGTGATCGATGCCTTTGACGTCCCTTGATTCCCGATACTAGCTTGGCAACTCTATAAGAAAATGAAAAAGAGAGGGAGTAAGTATAAAGCTTAGTAAGTTACAAGTAAATAATTAACATTGCTTTACCAAGTAACATCATACTCATAAAATATCATACACTTGCACAAGTTTCTTGAATGACTATAGACATAACTTACTCATTTCATCCTTACTATTCATATACATAACCCGAGCTCATTGTCATGAATTTCGTGTAGGTACCTGTATTACTTGAAACGTAATCATAACTTTTCTCAATCATGATATAATCTTTAAATTACCCGTTGAACCAGTTGGAATAGTAAATGAATACCCGATAAGCCTCATTCAAAGGGTAAGATGCTGATGCCATGTTCCAAACATGGTTTTACACTAGCGCACATGTCGAGGCTGATGCCATGTCCCAGACATGGTCTTATACTAACTCTCCTATCAATGTCGATGCTATGTTCCAAACATGGTCTTGCACCAGCTCACATATCGAGGCCGATGCCATGTCCCAAACATGGTTTTACACTAGCTCTCATATCAATACCGATGTCATGTTCCAAATATGGTTTTACACTTGCTCACATATCGAGGCTGATGCCATGTCTCAGACATGGTCTTATACTAGCTCTCATATCAATGTTGATGTCATGTTCCAAACATAGTCTTACACTGGCTCACATATCGAGGCCCATGCCATGTCCCAGACATGGTCTCACACTAGCTCTCATATCGATGCCGATGCATTGTCCCAGACATAGTCTTACACTAGCTCTCATATCAATACCGATGCCATGTTCCAAAGATGGTCTTACACTAACTCACATAACCCTAGTATTACAGCATGGATATCTGATCTATTCTTATGGTTCAATAGGAAGTCTCACCACATCAAATTTCGTCATGCATATTTGTAAAAAGATCGAGCATTTCATGTAATATCAATAATTTAATGCATAATAACAATAGAGTTGTAATATTTATGTGCAACTTACCTCGGTATACAAAAAGTAGGCGACTAGTTGGATTTAGTCTACTAGTTGACCTTTCTCCGGTCTAGTCTAGATTTCGTATTTCTTGATCTAAAATAATAAAAATTCACTGATTTAATCATCATATTAATCAGTGCATTTCATATTTTGGCAAAATGACCATATTGCCCCTAGACTTTCATAAAATTATGATTTTACCCCTAGGCTCATAAATCGATTTTTATCAAATTTCCTATTTAACCATACCTAGTCAAACCTTTATTACACTTATGGCATCTCCCAATTTCGATTATTTCACACAATTACTACCTATTTTATAACCTTTACAAAAGGGTCCATTTTAAGTGTTTTTCATGAACACCACTTCACAAGAGTTATTTATTTAACAGCCATAACTCATTTTCTTCCATAATATTTCAGCAAAAAACACAAAATTTTTCATGGAAAAACCCTAAAATTTCAACCATTTTCTAAAATAGCCTCCCATTAGTTAGCTTATGCTACAAGGGTCCCAAAAGTACAAAAATTATCAAGAAATGCTATCAAAATCACTTACTTGCAAGAGTAAAGAGTGGCTGAAATTTTGAACTCCCAAAACCCTTAAAATGGCTGGTATTTTTTATGGTATGGAAAGAAGATGAAAAAGATGACAAGCCCTTTTTTTTTGTTTTATTTTTTCTTATTTCTAGTCAAAATAAGCTACCAACTTCACCTAATTTTGACTTTTCTACTCTCCTTTGTCTCTATGGCCAGCCACCCCTATTGAAATGGGTATATTTTCCCTTTAAAGACCCCTAATTATGATTCTCTAGCTATTTAACACCATTTGCTAGTAAAACAAAACTTTTGT
This sequence comes from Gossypium arboreum, assembly GCF_025698485.1. Classification (NCBI taxonomy): domain Eukaryota; kingdom Viridiplantae; phylum Streptophyta; class Magnoliopsida; order Malvales; family Malvaceae; genus Gossypium; species Gossypium arboreum. The sequence goes on along the minus strand of NC_069079.1, from coordinate 63,594,119 downwards.
CCTTTATGCGATTTAGTCATTTTTTACAATTAAGCTCACAATCGCTAAAATTAATTCATCAAAATTTTCATGCATCCATGTAAATGTGCTATAACACATAAAATAATATTAAAAATAATTTCTCCAGCCTCAGGTTAGTGGTTCTGAAACCACTGATTCGACTAGGCCTAAAATCGGGCTGTTACAAAGTTAGTCATGTAATTCATATAAAAATCGAGAATTATGTATGAGTTCAACAACTATTTAAATTCCATATACATGTAACATTTATACCATGTATCCATATATCTTATATATATAAACTATTTTTATGTAATTAATGTAAATACCTGTACTAGTTCGTATCAAACTCATATAAACTCGTAACAGAATTGTGCTCGTTGAACCACTTAGAATATCATTAGATGCGTGGGTAGTATACATGAGGTGTACTGAACAGTAATCCGTCAATTCTTGTACATGTATGCTCATATGAGCTATAAACTATAAGCTCCTTTGAGCTGAATAACGGTAAACTCATACGAGCTGAGTATCAGTAAGCTCATAAGAGCTGGAATCGGTAACTATAATGACATGTCATTTGTATACTACAAATTTCTAAGGTTCAAATGGGGCTCGGTATTCTTCGTACGTCATCGATTATGCGCTCGATAATTTTACATAGTAATTACACAATCCACATACATATATTTCAATTTAAATCATATAATACACAATTTAATTAACAAACTTACCTCAAACTCGTGCAGAGAAAAACGGTCGTTTAATCTAAAACTTTGTCCTTTCCCTGATCTAAATCCATGTGTTACTTTTCTTAATATGCAGGGGATTAGCTTAGGAAAAAAATTCAAGCTTCCATGGCTATTCTTTATTGTAAAAATCAGTTGGAGGAGAGAATGAAAGATGATAGCTTTAATTTTTTTTATTATTTTATCTTTAATTACCTTTTTACCAAATTACCCTTACCTAACTTTATAAATTTCACAATTACCAAGCCATGCACATCCACTAACTCATTTAATGGTCTAATTTCCATATAAGGACCTCCACTTTAAAGTTCTATAGCTATTTAATACATTTAGCTAATAGAATACAACTTTCGCACTTTACGCGATTTAGTCATTTTTTCACAAATTAAACACATGAACGATGAAATTTCTTAACAAATTTTTTTGTACGATAATACTATCATGCTGTAGATCAAAAAATAATATTAAAATAAATTTTTTAACCTCAGATTTGTGGTCCCAAAACCACTGTTCCGATTTCATTGAAAATGGGTTGTTACACCACACCAAGAGGAGAATGGGCAATAAAAAGAGAGGTGCAAGGCTAGGGTTTGGGCTACACAAAATAGAGAAAGAAAGAAGAAAAATGAGAGAAGAATAGAGAGAAAGAAGGCTTGGACAGCTACAACAAAAGAAAAAACCGAATAAAGGCTAAATAGAAAATAAAAATTTGACTTTTAAACCTAGGCCAACTAGGTGGGACGACACAAAAATAGGAAGGGAGAAATATTGCAACAATTTTAATCAATTTGCAAGGGAAGGGATTCAAATTCTAGTTTCTAAACCAATTACATTGTCTCCTTATCTTCTCTTAGCTATTAAGCCAATGGTTCATTCTTGTCATAATTTTACGGATTTAAAATTAAGAGTTTGGGATGTTACAATTACACAGTTTGTTTGCACGGTCGTATGGCTCCAACCCAACATGGCATTAGGCTATTACATGGCTTGCCCACACAACCATGTCACCCGCTCCACACAGCCTCAGCCTTCCACACGATGAGAAGACATGGTCATGTGACCCATGTTTACAGAATTTTCCTTTTTTTTTTTTTCAAATTGATCCATGTTTAATACCAGATTGATTTTAAGCTTTCGTAAGCTAGATATAAACTTGAATTCAGTTGTAATGCTTGTTATACTTGATTATATGTGATGTATTCAAATTTAATTGAAATTTTGAATTATAATTGCATGTAATTGATTTGTATTTATCTGTAGCTTTCTATTATTCGGGTTCGACGACTAGACTATGTAAAGAGTGTTACAGCTTGTATACCATTTACACGATGTTGCTGCAAAGAACTCGTAGATCATTATATGATGTCGCCAAACTTCTTCAAATCCCATTTCAATCTGTTCATTCCTCCATTATACCAAATTTCCTATCTTCAACTAACCCGCCAAAGTAACTCCCTCCATACTCTGCATTTTATAAACATACATTTCACACATAATATTACACTTTTTACTCTAACATGTTGTACACCACATATCAATACGTCAATACACAACAACATCTTGCATCCAAAAAACATACTTACAATCATTCATGAATTTCTACAGCGTTATGCATGCATAGCTTACTTATTCATTGTAATTATATACAACCATGGAATTCAAGATAAACTCAGAGTAGACATATGAGCAGAACATTCAAGCAGCACAGCGAAAAGCAAACATCAAAATGGGGTATAGAAACTCACATGCTATCCTTCTTCCTCGTCATCTTAGCTTGTCCGAATGTTAGTTGTAACAGCCCGTTTCAGTGAAATCGAAACAATGGTTTTAGGATACAAATTCAAGGTAAAAAGAAAATTTATTTTAATATTATTTTATAGTCTTTGGTATGATAGAAATGACGTATAAAAATTTTGGTAAGAAAAATTTTACTGATTATAAGTTTAATTGTTAGAAATGACCAAATTGTATAAAGTACAAAAGTTGAATTCTAGTAGCTAGAGGGATTAAATAGCTATGAAATTCAAAATTTGAAGTCCTTATAAGGTAAATAGACCATTAAGAGAAGTTAGTAGATAATTATGATGATTCATCCATGGAAATTTAAGAAAAAAAAGGACTAAATTGGAAAGTGGAAAAATAAAATATGATAATTAATTAAAAGACAAAATATCAACTTATTTCATCATCTTCCCCAAATTATTTTCATGGAAACCCTATCTAAGAGAAGAGAATTCAAGCAAGCTTAATTGGGTAAGCATTCTTGTCTCGTTTTTAGTAATTTTATATTTTTGAGATCATAATAACCCAATCTAGCTATTTTGGGCATTAATTTACAAAATTATCAAAATATTAAAATTTTTTCATGGATTATTAGTATGCTGAAATTTTGAAATTTATGGTAGAAAATAAAAGGTTGTTGATAGGTAAACAACTTTTGTAAAGTGAATTTTGATGAAATTGTGATTTAGGGACTAAATTGTAAATATGTAAAATTCATGGAAAATTTTTTATTTTTGTGAAATACATGGATTTTTATTGTTATATGAAAAATTCGGCTAGGCTTGGAATAAGGGTTAAATTGCATAAATTTTATTTTTCGAGCCTAGGGATGAAATCGTCATTAATTAAAAAGTATATAGGCAAAATGGTAATTTTTCCTAGGATGTGAATTGAACTGAATCGATTGTGAATTGTATTAAATTGAGTTAAATTTACTCGTATAGGTTCGGATAACTCAAATACGAAGTTAGATCGTGGAAAAGAAAAAGTGTCAGATTAGTAGATTTCAAATACACGAACATTTGTCAAGGTAAGTTCGTGTAACTAAATTGTGTATATTTATATGCTTGAATTGAATGTTGTGTAGGCGATTGTATTGTTGCTATGAATATCAAATTAATATTATATCCAACAATGCCTGACAAACATCAAGTCCCGATTGAATAAATGAAATTCGATGGATACAAGTTTCTCGTATTGGTTGTGATCCTGCATATGTTCCGGACACACCACAGCTTGAAAGAATGTCCCATTATTATCCCTTTTGAGCTTCCCGTTATATGGTTCTTGCGAGCTTCCCGTTAATAGCTCTTCGAAGCATCTCGATCCGTTGTGATCCTGCATGTGTTTTGGACACGCTGCAGCTCTTATGAACGTCCCGTTATATGGCTCTTCGTGAGTTTCCCAATTAAAGGCTCTTTGTGAGCTTCCTGATTAATGGCTCTTTGGAGCTACTCGTTGTTAGCTCGTATGAGCTTCCTGATTATGGCTTTTATGAGCTTCTTGTTATACAGCTCGGATAAGTTTCCCGTTACATGGCTCACATGAGCTTCCCGTTATATGGCTCAAGAAAGTGCTTCCCAAATATGAATTGACAAATTATAGTTTGTACACTTCAAGTCTACTACTGTGTATCCATCGATATTCCTAATAAATTCAACAAGTAAAGTTCTAACAAGGAATAATCTGAATTTGAGATGAATTATTATGGAAAAGCACATGTTATATGGATATATGATGAGTAAAGCTTATGTATATGAAAATTATTACATGATGAGCTCATTCTTGATTCTTGATGTTTACATGAAATGAATGACTAACAAGTTTCTTGAGATTATTTGTGATTAGGCTAACTGCAAAGTTTCTTTGGATGAATTTTCACATGCTTAATTTAAATGTAAATGCTAAGTTAATTTCCCTTTATACGAACTTACTAAGTATCAAATGCTTACTCTGTTCTATTTCCTCTATTTTATAGTACTCGGAAGCTCGTGAAGGTTGGAAGCTGGTCAGAGATACATCACACTATCCATTGGCTCATTTTGGTATAAATAGCAAAATTTTCTTTGGGCATAATGGCATGTATATGTTAATAGATTAATATTGATAAATGAATGTTTTGGTTGTAATTAGCCATTGGAATGGCTAGCGATGGCATGTTTTGATGTATATATATATATGAGACTATATTATGTTTGGTATGTATGTGCTTAGATTGGTTGGATTGGTATATTAGGTATAAACATGCTTAAATGGGTATATGGTCAATTTGGTAAGTTGGATACTTGAAAAAATGTGATAATATATCATGCATAGGATTTAGTTTTTGGCTTGACTTGAAGGTTAGGCTTGGAATTGTGTTTAAGTGTTAATGTAGGTGGAAGACAAGTTTGGGTGAGAAATAAGAATTGGAAATGACTTTATTTTGTCCACAGGGGCAGAGACACAGACGTGTGTCTTAGCCATGTGTATCACATGGGCGTGTGTCCATGTGTCCCCGCATCTTTTTAATTGCAAAACAGAATGCTCAGGTATTGTCACATGAGTAGAGACACGTGCGTGTATCTCAACCGTATGTGGCATACGGCTTGGCAAACGAATGTGTAACTTGGCCATGTAACTCCTGCACCTAATTAATGTAAATTAAAATGTTCACACGGTCTAGCACACGGGCTTGTGACTTGCTTGTGTGACCCAAGTCAGTAACCACCCTAATTTGGGCACGGGCTGGGACACAGCCGTGTGTCTTTATTTCGAATGTCCACATGGCCTGAGACATGGACGTGTCTCTCGACCCGCCACGTAAGGAGACTAATCACCTTTGACAGAAGTTCGCGGGCTGCTGAAGGAAACTAACCAAAGCAAGCGCCTTTCGAAATGATCTGGTACGAGAATTTATAGGGCTTTTCTCATAAATGTTCAGTCAGGCCTAGATCGAAAGGTTGCCCCAGCCAGCAGTGAAAAAAATCATCATCAATGATGATTCGAAATCATATGTCAATTCCTACAGAGCAGGGGGTGTATTGAAGCATACGTCCTGACCACACGAGCGTGTGTACCCTATACCTAAGAAAAATATTAAAATTTTGCGAGAAATTCTTTGAGTACCCAGATTAGTCTCGACTTATTTCTTTTGCATATTTTAGGTCTCGAAGGCTCATATAAGGGACAATATGATTATTTATGATTGATTTCTGATATAAAAGTAGAAATAATATGAAATGTTTGTATTTGATCTATTTATTCTGGTAATGCTCTGTAACTCTGTTCCGGCGACAGATACAAGTTAGGGGTGTTACATCGGTACTTCTTTCGTCCTGGTAGCTAAGCATGACAACCAAATATACCGATTAAATCGGAGGCATTCAAGCTTTATATCCCCGAATCCAGTTTCATGCACAAATTTTAAAAAATTTCATAAACCCTAACTCCTCTTTTCCTTAATTTTACGAATACAATAAGATTAAGAAGCTTACCAATTCACCGGATTCACTATATTCCAAACTTAAATCTCACGATCACTGCCCCACGCAAGACTTTCCTTAACTTTCTCTTCTTCAGAGCAACCAAAGAAGATGATGCAGAAAAGAAGAAAAATAACATAAATGAGGAGAACTCTGCCTCTAGAATAATCTTTCTCACACATATATATAAACTTCTATACACGGTTATCAAAGCCACACATAACCGTCCATCAATAATCATTCTACCTCACATTAAGGAACCAGTTCGTTCCAACTTAACTAAAATAGAATTAAGATTCAACTATTTACCATTCAACCAATAAAATTTCTAGATTTTTTAGTAAAGTCCATCGAGTGTGCAAATTCTTGCAATTAACTCCTGATCCTTCATAATTTCGGGCTTTAATAGGAACTGGGTGTGACAAATTTAGTCCTTAATGCTACAAAATTATCTAACAAGTTTAACTTGCTTCTAATTTAGTCATTATCATAATCTAAGCTTTCTAACTATCAATTATTCAACTCAAACTCAAAACCATTAATTTTACTATAATGGAAACTTGCTAAATATTAACTAATTGAATAAATTAATATATGGGCTAGTAATTCAAGCTATTATGATCAAGAATCTATAAAAAATTCAAAGAAATTGCTAGATTACCTTTACAAATTGATAGCCAAAAGTTTGGTTGAAAGCTTTGAATTTCTATTTTAATGGCTTCAACTTGAGAAGGAAGATGACAATTTCATCTTTCCATCCATTAACTTGACTATTTATAGATTGATTAACACTTAATTAATTATGATTAGTTAATTGTTTATGTTTTACTTATTTTCTTAATTATAAGATTAAGATTTAGTGGAAACCATCATCGCCATCCACCATCGCATATTTAAAATTAGTTAAATAACCATTTTAATCTTTTGGATAATTGCTGACTAGTTCCCAAACATTTTCTAAATTAAAGTTTAATAGCGATTGGACTTTTATAATTTAGTCTCGAAGCTTCAATTAACTATTTTCTCGGCTAAATTATTTAACCGATCTTTAATATATTTTTATATTACTCTGTAAATATTTCTATTTTACTTTTACGAATTCAGTTTACAGAAATAAAGTCCCAAAACTAAAATTTTGACATCACCTAAAAATCGAATCGTTACGGTCTTTATCTATATAAGTGTTTTTTAATTATTTATTCAAATGTAATCTAACTTGTTAGTTATTCTAAAAAAGGATAATTTTTATTTTAGTTATCTTAAAATTATTTTTTATTAATTTAATCATTATTATTAAAAAATTGATCAAACTTGTCCACCCTTAAATCCATCTATTCTACCGCTAGGTTTTTTTAAAAAAAAAATCTTTTTTCTTGTGTTTTATTCATTGTTCTTTTTTCATTTTATTCATTACGCTATTCTTTCTTAACTGCCGTATTCTGATTAGAGGTGATCATGGGCCGAGCCAGACTGGGCCGGGTCCAAATAAAATTTTAAGCCCATCTACTAGGCTCGGGCCCAGCTTGGCTCTAAATATGGGCCTAAAAATTTATCTAAGCCCGGCCCAAAATAAAATTACTAAGCTCGAGCCCGGCCCGGCCCGACCCATATTAAATTTTTTTCTTATTTCATTAAATAAAAAAATTTAAAAATATAATAAATTAAATATATTTAAAAACATAAAAATAAATATTAAAACAAATAAAAATAATACTAAAATAATTATTAAAACAATATATAAATTGACAATATAATAAAAAATGGTTATATTAAAATTTTAAAATGATTAAAAATAAAATAAAAATATATTAATATATAATTCGGGCCGGGCTGGGCCTAGGCTAAAAAACTCTTACTTAAGGTCCGGCTCGTTTTCTAAACGGGCCTCGTTTTTTTACCCAAGTTTATTTTTCAGATCTATATTTTTACCCAAACCCTCCTATTGTTTAGGCGGATTTTCGAGCCAGGCCGGGCTGGGCCACCCAGCTCATGATCAGCTCTAATTCTGGTAGCACCATTAGTCAGAAAAATCACCAAGTAGTCCATCTTTCCTTTCTCTTTCGATTTAAAAATTCAAATATTCTTGAAACCCGCAAGAAAACCACGAAAATATTGAGTCAGTTTCAAACTTATCTGTCCCGATCTACTACCTTCGTCGTTAGATCGCCTAGGGTACTTGATATATGGTTCTCCTTGACCGAATAGATCCTGTCACCGTTCAAATTGTCTAATGGAATTCCAGAGCTTAAAACCCAAATTCAAACAGAGATAAGTCCCCTTCTCTTTATTTTTTTTTTCAATCTCTTTTCCTCCTTTTATGAATATTGGTTTTTCTCTTCTTTGTTTGCAGGTTTGGATTAGCTTCTTCAAAACAGTAAGGAGCAATTCTTTTTTTTAAATTCTGTTTTTTTATATTCTGGTTGGATCTTTTGTGTTGTTGTTGTTGTTGTTTTTTTTTTTTTGGTATCATTCATTGTTTATGGTTTGTTTCTGGTCTTTTAGTATGGTGATTAAAGTAGTGGGTGCTTTTAGGTTCAATGGCCAATGAGGTGGAGGTGGAAGCAGTAATGGTGACAGTGAAAGTTGGATGATGAAGGAGATGTTGTGTGGGAGATGGAGTATTAGACAGTGATGGGGGTTTTGAGTGGCTAAGGGTTGTGTCAAATATGGCAATGATGATGAGGGATTTAGAGTTGAGAGAAGGGGTAAGAAAGGGAGTAGTGTGAGCTTGTTGATGGTGGTTTAGAGAGTGAATGGCGGGAAAGGTAACAGTGATGCAGAGAGAAAAAATGAACTAAAAGAAAAATAAAGAGAAAAAGAAGAAATAAAAATAGGAAAAGGAATTAAAACATAGACTTAATGGTGGAAGAGATGATTTAACAGTATAGTGATTAATTTAGAGAAAAAGAAGAAATAAAAATAGGAAAAGGAAAAAGAAGGAAAGAAATAAAAAAATAGACTTATAACACCTGAAATTGAATAAGACTCTCTAATGAAATAAGATTATAATAGAATAAAATTGTAATAGAAGTGTAATGGAATGAAATAAAATTCAAATATTACATATTTACATCGTTTGGTTTAATAGAATAATAAAAGATCAAAATAGATCACAAATGACAGCTTTACCCTTAAAATAAAAAATATTTGATTATATTATTAATATAGAAAAGTATTTAAATAAAATATATTTTAAATTAAATTAAATAATTTCTAATAAAATTATATTAACCACCGTTCATCATATCTGGATGAATAGGCCAGAATTACTGTTCATTTTTCCAGAAAACCACCGTTTCTTGAAGCTTTCCAGAAATAAGAAAACCATTGTTTCTTGAGCTTTCTTTAAGCTTTCCAGAAATCCACCATTTCTTGAAGCTTTTTTTTTTTTTTTAAGTTTTTCCAGAATTATAGTTCATATATTATTGATAAAGTTTTCTTCTAAGTTTTCGTTTCTACATTATCTGATTCTACAATTCCAAAATTTTCAGATCTACCTTTCTTGAAGTTTTCCATGCTTTGTGTGTTTTGGATGGAAGTTTTGACTTTGTCTTTTTCGAAAATTCTCTAGAAATTAGAAACTTCTCTCAACAATGCATGCAAGTTAAGAGAGTTATTACGGGTGACATCAAAATGTTCTGACCTAGGATTTTTTTTTGAAGATTCATCAAAATGTCCCTTGAAATCTTTCTTTCATATTTTCTAATTTATTTTTTGCGAAATTTCTAAAAATAAAAGCATAGATCTACAAGAACAGATTGTGGGTTCCTTATCGATTTTGGTCATCCTCCTTCCTAATTTTCGATATTTAAATCTCTATATAATAGTTTAACCCAAAATTGAGACAGAAATGCTTTTTTTTTCTAAGTTGTTGATGCAAATTTTGAGATTTTTCTTTTTCTTTTTCCAATAAAAAAATCTAACCATATTATTCTTGGAACCATTGGAGATTATCTGTATTATTGTTAAATTCAATTTAACACAATTGATGATGAAGAAGAACAGTAAAAAACGATGGACATAATTGGAAATAAAAAAATCGCTATTACTTGTGTTGCTAAATTGTCTATTCCTATCCTTAACTACCAAATATGGATTTAGTAAATTCGCTGAAAAAACAAGGAATGACATTCCATGGAATGGGTCATTCAGTTAATCAAACTTGTGTTTTACTGTTCATTGAAGAATAAGGAGGGAATGGAGTAGCCATTCCCTCCAACCAAACGTGCTGTTAATGATAGAAGAGATGATTTACTGGTGTAATGATTAATTTAGAAAAAAATAAAAGAAATAAAAATGGGAAAAGGAAAGAAAAAAAAAAAAAGGGAAGGAACTAAAAAATGGACTTAATGAAAGAAGAGATGATTTAACGGGGTTGTAATTAACTTGATCAATTATTTTAACAGCGGTAACCAAATTAAAAGAAAAAAGTGATGAAAATAAAAATAATCCTACTTTGAAGTTACTAACGAAATAATCTACATTTATTTAAATAAACAGATTGCTTTTCATTTATGAAAAGGAAGTTGCTAAATCGAGACGATTCCCAGATTTTGCAATATTTAGCGACATCCTTGCAATTATAGAGTTGTTGAAAATTTTATTTATTTTTAGTTTTAATAGTTTTGTTGGCTTATTTCACCCTTTAGTGCCTCAAAATGTTCAATTTCTATCTTTACTTAACCAACCCACTCAAATTTCTTTAATTTTTCGAATGAGAATTAATTGAAGCAACCATGAATGATGAGTTTTCTAGCTAGTCTACTCTCACTCTCACCCTAGTAATTTTAGGGTCATTTTGTATAAACGATGCATTTACCTACGATTAGATCTGCTCATGAGCTGATTCATCCAATTTAACTCAACTTGAATGTCCGCCCAAAAATGAGAGAGTTTGGGTAAAAATATAAGCTCGAAAAATAAATTTGGGCAAAAAATAAAGTCCATTTTAAAAACGGGCCGGGTCTAGGGTAAGACATTTTTTGCCTCTAGCCTAGCCCGATTTCACTCAATGACAAAAAATATATATTATTATTATTATTATTATTTTAATGATATTTTCTTGATGTTTTCTCTCTCATTATGTTGCAACTATTTTATTGTTATTGTTTGGATATTGTATAACACTTATTTTATTGTTAAATTTTTTTATTATTTTAGAGACAATTTCTTGTTAAGTTGCATATATCTTAGTATTATTTAAGTATACATATTTTTTGAAATTTATTTTCAATTTGTTCAGAAATATTTATTTTAATGTTTTAGTATTGTTGATGTATTATATATATTTAAAAATTATATAAAAATAATATAATAATAAACAAAATTTAATATATGAGCGAATTAGGGCTAGAGTTTTAGCATTTTATCTGAAATTTGAACTTGAGCAAATTTTTAGGCTTATTTTTTGAGCCGGGCCTAGCAAATGAGCCTAAATTTTTACTTGGGCCTGGCCCAAACCCGTCTCGACTCATGATCACCTCTACCTGCAATAAGTGTAAAAATAATTGTGACGATGAGATTAGATACTGCAATGTAAGACAAAAAAAAAAAAGTTAAATGTACCGTATTAAAGATAAACGTCCATCCAAAAGGGTCTTTAACAAATTTTACTTCTATCTTTTCTTAAAGAAAAAAAAATTGTGAAATTGAAAGAAAATTCATAAAAACTATAAATGTTCATACCTAAATTTTAAATAGAGTTAATCGAAAATATTAATCAAATGATGCAAAATGGACTACTATAAAAGTAGAGTACTAAATTTTGAACAAATAAAAGTATATATTATAAAATTTAGAGAAAATTTTAAAGTTATACATAAATTTTGATTTAATATATGTATAAATTTTAATTTGTTATAATTATACACAACTTTAATTTAGATTCAAATGTATACTTGAAACTTTAATTTTGATTCAATCATACACATTTAAATAAATACCTTAATTTATTTTTATATTAAATAAATATAATTATTTATATATATTATATATAAATATAAAATAGTAAATATAATAATAATTTATAAAATTAAAATAATTCAAAATTTCATATATATATATATAATTACATAAAATCATTTTTATATATAAAATTATATGTGATACCGGTAATAATAATAATAAAATATTAATGTAACCAAGAAAATCTTCTTTTTTTGCCATAAAATCTGATTAAAATTGGCCATTGCTGCAGCTGCAGCACGAATATTACACATCTCACCAATGGCGGCAACCTCTCTGTCTCCTGTAATAACTTCTCAAGCCTTAAAAGCTCTCACAAACCAAACCCTACCCAAAACCAATGACTCCTCTCCGACTGGTTCTTTGAAAGATTGCAGAAACCTGACTGAACTCAGAAAACTGCACTGTCAAATCGCTAAGCAAGGACTAATTCAACGTCCCTCTACTGTAGCGAAGCTTATCTCAACATGTACTGCATTGGGTACTTTTGAGAGCTTAGTTTATGCTAAAAATATCTTAAATCAATTTAGATACGATAATCAAAATGATGGTACTTTGTTTATGTACAATTCACTGATTAGAGGTTATTCTTCTATTGGTCTTGGCAAGGAAGCTATCTGGGTGTATCTTGAAATGCTGAGTCTGGGCATTTCGCCTGATAAATACACGTTCCCCTACTTACTAAGTGCGTACACAAAAATTTCAGCGACTGCTGAGGGTTTTCAGGTTCATGGATCGGTTATAAAAATGGGTTTTCAAGGAGATATGTTTATATTGAATTCTTTGATTCACTTCTATGCAGAGTGTGGGGAAATTGTGTTGGGACAAAAGGTGTTCGATGAAATGATTGACAGAAATGTTGTATCTTGGACCAGTTTGATTTGTGGTTATGCAAGGTCTGGTTTGGCTAAGGAGGCTGTTGAATTGTTTTTTGAGATGGTGGAGGAAGGTACTAGGCCGAATTCAGTTACGATGGTTTGTGTAATTTCTGCCTGTGCAAAGTTGAGGGATCTTGAATTGGGTGAGAGAGTGCGTGGATACATTAGTAGCTTGGGAGTGAAAGTTAATACTTTAATGGTGAATTCGCTTGTGGATATGTATATGAAATGCGGTGCTTTTGATACTGCAAAGCGGCTGTTTGATGAATGTGAACAGAAAAACTTGGTTGTTTGCAATACAATAATGTCAAATTATGTGCATTCCGGGATGGTGAGGGAAGCACTCTTTATCTTGGAGGCAATGCTGAGACAGAGGCTGGTGCCTGATAGGGTTACTATATTATCTACAATCTCAGTATCTGCGCAACTAGGTAGCATTTTTTTGGGAAAATGTTGTCATGCTTATGTTTTGAGGAATGGACTTGAAGGTTGGGATAGTATTTCAAATGCTCTAATTGACATGTACATGAAGTGTGGTAAACAGGAAGTGGCATTTGCGGTTTTTCATCACATGGCTAACAAGACAGTTGTATCATGGAATTCTGTAATGGCTGGTTATATTAGAAATGGTGATCTCAGTTCAGCTTGGGAAGTTTTCAACAATATGCCAGAGAGTGATCTTGTGTCTTGGAACACTATAATCAGTGCTTTGGTACAAGAGAGCATGTTCGAACAAGCCATTGAACTTTTTCGAACAATGCAAAATAAAGGAATAAAAGCAGATAGGGTGACTATGGTGAGTATTGCATCTGCCTGTGGATATTTAGGAGCACTTGATCTTGCCAAGTGGATCCATGCTTATATCAAAATGAACAAAATTCCCTGTGACTTACGTCTAAGTACAGCTTTAGTTGATATGTTCGCTAGGTGTGGTGATCCTTCAACTGCAATGAAGATCTTCAATAACATAGAAAAAAGAGATGTGTCGGCTTGGACTGCTGCCATTGGAGCAATGGCTATGGAGGGAAACGGCAATCAAGCTATTGAGCTTTTCAACAAGATGCTTCGGCAAGGAGTCAAACCTGATGGAGTAGTATTTGTGGGGTTGCTAACAGCCTGCAGTCATGGAGGGTTAGTCGAGCAAGGGCGAGATATTTTCAAGTCGATGACGTCAGTTCACAAAATCTCTCCTCAAATTGTGCACTACGGGTGTATGGTTGATCTGCTAGGCCGTGCTGGATTCTTGGAAGAAGCTCTAGATCTCATAAAATTAATGCCAATGGAGCCTAATGATGTAATTTGGGGGTCTCTTTTAGCAGCATGCAGGATGCACAGAAATCTTGATATGGCAGGATATGCAACTGAAAGGATGAAAGAATTAGCTTCTGACAGGACTGGTATCCAGGTGCTTCTCTCTAACATATATGCCTCTGCTGGGAAATGGACTGATGTTGCAAAGGTGCGGCTGCAGTTGAAAGAGAAGGGGGCTCGAAAAGTGCCTGGATCAAGCTCAATAGAGGTAAATGGACAAATTCATGAGTTCACTTCGGGTGATGAATCCCATCCAGAAAGGATGCACATAGCTGCAATGCTAGATGAAATGCACCGCAGAGTGGAGGCTGCCGGCCATGCTCCAGATCTTAGTAATGTTCTACTTAATGTTGACGAGGAGGAGAAAGAATACGTACTTAGTAGACATAGTGAAAAACTAGCAATTGCGTTTGGGCTAATCAGCACCGATCAGGGCACACCGATCCGGGTTGTTAAGAATCTTCGAATCTGTTCTGACTGCCATTCATTTGCCAAATTGGTGTCAAAAACGTATAACAGAGAGATTATTGTCCGAGATAATAACAGATTTCATTTCTTCCAGAGAGGGGTCTGTTCCTGCAACGACTATTGGTGATATCAACTTGTAACTTCACTGATTCTTGCGTTCGCAGAATCAAAATAAAAAAGTTGCATTTTTATTTTATTTTTCACATGCAATGGCCATTATTTTATTGTTATATAAATATACCTGAAGCTGAAATGAACCTCATAATAATCTTTCATTCAGATACAAGACAATAGCGGGCTCGACATCCAGACTACATTTTCTCCAAAAGGTTTATGCAATATAACATGATAACTACAAACACGCATGGACAGAAAGAAAGAAACTAGTAACTTGTGCAATCTTTTTCATCCTGAATGTATATTGGAACTACATTAACAAAATAACAACATTTTTACAGGATGAAATGGAGGAAAGATGAACATTTTTCAAACCTCCTACTTAAAATCCATATTTCTTTTTGTCACAGAATCAGGGGCAGGCCATGTGAAACCTTGTGGACAGTTCTGCATGCACTTCACAATTGAGGGAAAATGGAATCGATGAAAGCATGGTGCATTGGATCTGACTGCCACAGTTTGGCCATGTGATGATGTGATGAGGTCTGTCGATGAAGTTCTTCAACGAGCCAGACAGTAGCTTCAGCTTTGCAAGGATGAACGATGATGTCAAGGGGCCTATGCTCGTCCTCACTGCCGACTCTTGAATGATCCCACTGTTTTAGGAGAATGTTAGTGAGGTAATGCAAAGGCTGCCCATATAATTGTTTGATGGATCTGCCTAATCCCATCCATGTGGTAAACGGAATAACAGAGCCCCGTTGTGTCGGAATTGGTAATTGCTTCATATATTCCTGATAAATTTCAGCCTTTCTGATCAACAAGCCTGATATCATGAAACAAGGATTTTACAATGTATCATAAAAGAAGCATCTTCCCCATACAAAAACTACTTTTGACCTTGATTGTTAACAAACAATAATACGGACACACTTGATCTCTTTGAAAATTTGAAGATGAAATTGGCTAAAAATAACCCCATATCACAAAGGTAATAATAACTAGCTAAGGCGAAGCTACAGGTCAGATTCAACAGGGGGATGAAGGAGTTTACACGAACAAATAATTATAGGTTTCAACAGATGGAGCAAAAATTGAAACCCATTTAACAAAATTACCATCAGAGGATAATTCTTTAGGAGGTTGATCAACTGCGACATTTTTGGTTCCATCATTGACCTGAACCTCGACATCGAAAGAAGAATATGATGATGATGATGATGATGAAGAAGAAGATTCATCCGATGAAATTACATCAACCTGGTCACTCCATGGCAATGCCCGCTTCATGATGTTCACACTGCAGCCTTGCAGAAATAGAACATATTACTATCCCCAGATAATAAAATTCGAAGCTACCCATATTTAAAAGGAAAAAAAGGGAACCCAGATCAAATTAAAAGAAGAAATGAAATAGAATATTATAATTTCAATGTAGGGTTTCACATCAGGAAACATTGAAACACTCTTACCCGAATTTTCTCTTGTTAACAGAGAGAGAAAGGGAATGTAAGTTGCAGTTCCTTTGCATAAACCCTAACAAATTCCTTTTATCTCTCGGTCTTTAGATTGATTGATGACTTGTTTGGCTACTGGGAAAACCTCAAATTTCGGGAAATAACCGGAAAAAAGTGAATATTTGGATTTTTTTATAGTTAAATTATACTCATTTTCTTATTTTGGTGCTTAAAAACATATGATATTTAAGTTGTTATTTTTTCTCAGGTTTATACTTCCTTTAGAAATAATTTAGTTAAATTATTAAATCTATTTGAAAAATTTAACCAATAATTTGTTACCTAAATTATGTTATTTTTTCGATTTTGACATGATACTAACACTATTTTACCTAAGGTGATATCTTTGTCTTTAGTGAAATCGTTAATGTTAATTTTTTTAAAAGATAACCAATTAAAAATTATCTTGTAGCAAAAAAGACAAATCATTATTTTCTATATATACATTTAAAATTATTAAAATTTCATAAATAAAAAAACCTAGAGAGAACTAATTCAAATAGTTTTTTTTAGCTTAGTTCAATTAATTTGTATTGGTTCGCAAATCAACCGATTCAACCCCTGTCTTTTGATATATTTCCAGTCGATTTAGTTTGGTTCTAAAAACATTGGTCTTGATCGATGAAAGAATTTTTTTTGATCCTATCAAGTTGAGCAAGTAGACAGTGAAGTTCGAAAATAGAATCAATCACCAATATCTCGACCTAGAGAGGGTTAATTTCGAACCTCGTTGACATTCTTGGATATTATAAAGGAAGAAGAAAGAAAAAATATAAAAAATAGAGAGAAATAAAGTAAAAGAAAAGAATTAAAATTATTTTCTAAAGTTTATATGATGTAACAGTCTACTATTGATTGAAATTTTTTAATAGATATAACATTTTAGTATAAAATGAGTAAAAAATAATAATTGGAGTAATACTTGTGATTAAAAAGCAGTTTAGTACCAACTTGAGAAAAATATTATTATTTAGCCTTTAAAAAATAAATTAATGGTTTGACTAACTAATGTATCAATTTGAGAAAAAAATATACTTTAGGTTCCACTTATGACAAAAAAAGTTTAAATATCAAAATAGGAAAAATGACAAACTTAAATATCAATTTGTGGATTAAGCCTTTTTATATCAATATATTTGGAATTTCAAAAGGGTTATATTTGGTAAATTGCAATTTCTTTTGCCTCAAATTGAAATTTCAACTCGCATTTGTATTTAAAATTAAAATAGTTGTATCGTTAACTAATTTTTATCCCGGTTTGCTATTTTTACCCTTCACTAATTATGGGTAAGTTTTTGTTTTAGTTAATTAACTTAAAAATTATAATTTGATCAATGACATTTTTGAAAATGCTTTCTTTTGTCACCCTATTGTTAAGTGACACTTCATAGTTGACATAAAAACAATTTTAGTCTTGCCAATTTTACCTTGATTATTATAAAATGATAAAAGTGAAATTCTTTTTAAAAATTAGAAAATTCTAAAATCTAAAAATTATATAAAAGTAGATAAAATTTCAAAAAAAAAAAGTGAAATAGACACTCCAAATTTTCTCTATGTATTATCTATATAGAAATATCTAATACCCATTTTTTAAAAAATAATGTAAAAAATAAAAACATTAAGAAAAATTATTGGTTCTCTATTTTTTTACATCTTCATTTCTTAATATAGCTTTTTCGTTATAAAAAAATAGAGTATAATTTGTTTTTACAATTTGAATTTTGACAAACATTTTAAATGAACTAAAATTTGAATAAATTTTTTTAAAAATGCGGTATATATTATTTTTGCTAAAAAATGACATGAGAGTTGATTTCATATGTCTCTATAATAGTAGCTCTAGATGTTCTTCAAGGGCATGGAACTCAGTTAAACCAGACTCTATTTGATAAAACAAATAAAATGTTTTTGAAGAAAGATGGTTTTTGAGCAAAGAATTAATCTCAAAGTAGAAATCCATTTTAAAGTCTTTCTAAAACTTCAAATACTTTGAAAAATAATTTGAACACTTAGAAATATTTTAGACAAGTTCAACACCCTTCAAAAAATTTTAAACAAAGTGAAAAACTACTCCCTAAACAAAAAGTATCGATACTCATTCCTTTTTTGTCGATATCTTTACTAGTATCGATACAGTTTTTGTATTTTGACTTCCAAAATTTTTGTAAGTAAACACATTGAGTATCAATACTTAAAATTAAGTATCGATACCTAGACTATCTTATCAGTACATTGTTTAGTATTGATATGGATTTTTCATTTTGACTTCGAAGAATTTTTGAACAAACACATAAAATATTGATACCCATAAAAAAGTATCGATAACTTTTATCAGGTATCAATAAATTACCTTTGGTATCGATGTAAATATGCTAACGATCACTAAATTGTTGCATTAAATGCTAATAGTATCGATACCTATAAAAAGGTATTGGTACCTGTTGTTACAAGTGACATAAAGATATTGGTATTTTCATCCCTAATTGCTCTATTCAGTATCCCAACAACCAAAATGGTTGAAAATCAATTTGGGACTATAAATACCAGCTTCCAAAGGTTCAACAATAAGTAGAGAGATTAAAAAGCTTAAAGTGCTATTCTATCAACCTTAGAGCTCAATTTTCATATCTTTTTTATATGCACTTGTGAGTATTAATTGTTTTTCTTTCAGCTCTAAGTGTTTCTTTTTTGTCTTTGTACTTAATTGACAAACATTATGATCTTGTAAAGATAATTTCTTTGTTTGCTTGTTTGTTTCTCTTTGAGAGTGATTGTGTCTTAAGATTTGTGTAGAAATCTTAAAGGAGTTGTAAGGTTAAACCTTGTCCTCAAAGGTTGATCAAATCAATGAATTTAGGAAAATACTTAGTTGTAGAAAGCTAAATTAGTAGAGTAGGCAATTGAGGCCGAACCATTATATCATTGTGTTCATTGTTTTATTCTTTTTTCTTTACTTCCACAAATTTTTAAAAGGTCAGTTCACCCTCTTTTGGCTAATTTAGTTGAGTTATCGAGCTAACAAACTTGACTTGAAAATATTATTAATTTAGTTTTAAGAAACACCAAGGAAGCATGTAATGATTTAACTTTTTTGGTTTTGTTTTTTTTAATGTGTTATTGGATTTTATTGAATGATAAGTTTCTTTAGTTCACATATATATTCGTTCTTCAATAACAACATATTCAATATTTTATTTTTCTAGAATTTGTATATAGAATTTTTATTTTAAATAATTTTGAGTTTTTAAAATAAATTTTATATATAATTAGGGTCAAATTGAGGAAAATATAAAAGATGAGGACTCAAATTTTATTATACTAACTAAAAGTGTCAATTATCAATCATGTGACAAAAAATCAAAAATGTTAATTAGTGACCAAATTGTAAGACCAAAAGTGTATTATAATAAATGCAAATTAATTAAATAAACTTGAATTAGTTACTATTTGCGATAATATGTTGAAAGTCGAAAATATATCATTTAAAAATAATTTTTTTATCATTAAATAATATTATTTCAAGCTCGAATCTAAAAAAAAAAGTTTCAAGCTCAAGCGTAAGTCAAACTCGTTAAGATCCACCTAAATATTTTGTTTTACTTTTCAAAAAAAAATACTTTTAAATTAATTAATGATAAAAACATTTAAATATTAATATAATATAATATTATTTTTAAAGAATAAAATGAGTTAGCTCAACCTTGCTTGGAGTTGAAAAACATAAACTCAAACCTTGTAACACCCCTTACCCGTATCCGACGCCGGGACAAGGTACGAGGTATTACCGGATTTAACATACACATACATGCAAAAACCAGGCCATAAAATTTCTTTCAATTCAAAACTTTTCAAACACATGCATGTCATCCTTTATTTGGGTCTATGAAGCCCAAAACATACATCGAGATTGATTTGGGACTAAACCGAGAACTTTGAGAAGTTACAGGGAAAACTTAGAAAATTTTCCCATGAAATAGGGTCACACGCACGTGTAGACATATGGACACGTCCGTGTGTCTTTGACACGCCCGTGTCCTCATGCTGTGTAACTCTCTGTTTATGATGTCAACATGCAAATCGTACCACACAGCCGGGCCACAAGCCTGTGTCTTCAGGCCGTGTCCCTCACACGGTTGAGACACACTGCCGTGTCTCAGCCTATGTGGCCAACACTTAGGCTATATTCCAAGCCTTCATGTTACTCATAATCCCTTACAGCCTTGTGCACATTAAAATCACAAATCATGGCATCATTTTAGTGATTAAACACCCCTTAATAAGACACATTCATAACATTGACATGTCCTCTTACACGTAATGCACCTACTCATAAAATATAAAGTCTAGATTCATTAACTCACATTCATAAGACCCATCATTTTGGTGACCACTTTTACCATTTTCTAAGTTGCCAACTTACCCTTCGGGCACTCATATTTAACCATCGTCATGTTGTTTTTATAACATACAATTATTACATAACTATGATCACCTCAAATGGTCATAGAGCATACATCCAACACACATGTCATATTACCAATCATGCGTGGCAACCAAACATAATCACATCATAAACATTGGACATAACATGAATAGCTAGGGTTACAAACCGTAATCAATATGAGCCACATCTCATGGCCATATACATATAACTTAATATAAGCTAATACGTTTGGCTAAAATCATGATAACACATGCCATAAAACTATATCTCTATACATGCCACTCACTTGAAAATTTATAACATATGTTTCATTATCCTAAAGGTAGTGACTTGATAGTGTGATGTTGCCTCTGACGATCTCCAACCCCGAGCTATACTGACAAAGCTAAAAGAAATGGAAAGGAGGGAGTAAGCTTCACGCTTAGTAAGTCTATATAAAAATAATAAGCAATTTATCAATATGCTTCCACTAATTCTTACAACATGATCTCAAGATAATACTCTCATAATTGCCTTTTTACCTATGTTCAGGTCAAGCTGTTTTCTTGAGTCACAGTCACTAAATTATTTATATCTGGAGTTATGGAACTCCAAATTAAGATCCACTAATTTTCCCAAAAACTAGGCTCAAATAAATTCTTACCATAAAATTTTCAGAATTTTTGGTTAATTAGTACAATTTATTCTTTAAAGTTACCCCTTTTTCGCGGTCTGACAGTTCCGACTCCTTTTCACTAAATATTAATTATCTCATAATGCAAGATTGGGATGATGTTACCATATATTTCTCTTGAAAATAGATTCATCAAGGATTCTAAGAATATAAATTATATCCCATAATTATTTTTTTAAAATTTTCAATGATTTTCTCAAATCAGAACAGGGGATTTCAAAATCATTCTGACTCTGTCTCACAACAATTTAAATATGTCATAATTTGAAACTCCTTTGCTTACAGAGTTTCTTCTATGTGAAACTAGACTCATTAAGCTATAATTTATATTTTATTCAGCCTCTAACTCAATTTTCACAATTTTTGGTGCATTTTAAAAGTCGGACTACTGCTGCTGTCCTAAAACTATTTTAGTGTAAATTAATGATACTAAGTCTATCTCACCTTGTTAATTCATTTTCACCACATTGGTAAAGATGCATATTTATACATCATAAGTATAGACCTATAATCACAAGGCCATCACAAAATCATTCTCATAGGCATGAATTACCTATTTACATCTTCACCCAATGTGCATTATAAACCGAAATCATATCTCATGAGCTTGGCATGCATACATGTGTTACTCAACATGCTCATATTCATTCCTTAGTAATCATACAACATGAATTGAATTCACATCTCATCAATTTCTTGTAAGTACCTGTACCACTCACTACATGGTCATAAGTTCTCTCATTTCGATATAAACCGTAAATCTCCCGTTGAACCATTTGGAATACTACAGGATATTCAATAGCCCCAAACATGGGATAAGATGCTGACGACATATCCCAGACATGGTCTTATACTGGCTAGCACATCAAAGTTGATGCCATGTCCTAGACAGGTCTTACACTAACTTTCATATATCGATGCCGATGCCATGTCCCAGACAGGTCTTACACTGGCTTTCATCTATCGATGTCGATGCCATGTCCCAGAAAGGTATTACATTGACACACAACAAGCTGACGCCATGTACCGACATGTCTTACAGTAGCTTGTATATCTTGAGGCCGATGCATATCCCAGACATGTCTTACACTGGCTTGTATATCTCGAGGCCAATGTATGTCCCAGACATGTCTTACACTAGCACACATATCACCCAATGTCATGGAGTGAATATCCAAATGTATTCCTAATGTTCAACCGGGAGTCTTTATTACATTAATTTCTCAACATGCGTACTCATATTCACAATCAAAACAATTTATGCAATATCAATTCAATCACTCATCATAATAATATAGTTGCATTATTAACATACAACTTACTTGTTTCAATGGAATGTCATATTCCATTAACATATAAAGTAAATTAACAATAACATGGATAACATGTTTATTTAGTCACATGGACTTACCTCGAATGCAATTTCGGCTAATTATTCTCTTTTTGTCCTTAACCTCGTACTTTCTCGATTTAAGCCCAAATCTCGATTTTCTTGATCTAACATGATGAAATTCATTCATTTAATCATTACATTAATTAAGCATTCTATAATTCACAATTTGGCAAAATAACCATTTTGCCCTTAGACTTTACAAAAATTATGATTTTGCCCTTTGGCTCGTAAATCGATTTTTGTCAAATTTCCTCCTTTACCAAGCCTAGCCGAATTCTTTTTATAACTATAGCAACTTACAATTTCAATTATTTCACACATTTACAACTTATTTTACAACTTTACAAAATAGCCCTTTTTAGGTGTTTTCATGCAAACTTCTTTCACAAAAGTTGTTTATTATACAATCAGGACTCATTTTATTCCATAAAAATTCAGAAAACCACATGAATAATCTCATGGAAAAACCCTATACTTTCAATCATTTTGCAAAATAGTCCTCTCATTAGCTAGATTATGCTACAAGGGTCCCAAAAGTACAAAAATTATCAAGAAAGACCATTAAAATCACTTACTTGCAAGGGTGAAGAGTGGCTGAAAATTTCAAGCTTTCAAAACCCCTATTTTTCTGGTATTTTCAGTGGAGAGAATGAAGGTGAAAAGATGATATCACTTTCTCTTTATTTTATTTTAATTCTAGTCAAACAAGTCACCAATTTCACCTAACCTTTGAAAATTTTCATTCCTTTGTCTCTATGACCGTCCACCACTAATTTAAAGGCCTATTTGAACTTTAAATATCCCCAATTATGGTTCTTTAGCTATTTAACACATTTAGCTTACAAAACAAAACTTTTTCCCTTTATGCGATTTAGTCCTTTTTCTCAATTAAGCTCACAATAGCTAAAATTAATTCACCAAAATTTTCGTGTACTTATATAATCATGCTATGACACATAAAATAATATTAAAAATAATTTCTCTGGCCTCAGAATAGTGGTTCCGAAACCACTATTCCTACTAGGCCCAAAATCGGGCTGTTACAATTCTCCCCCCTTAGGGACATTCGTCCCCGAAAGTCTTACTAAAAATGTGGTGGTATTCGCATAGGCTCCATTATTCACAACATTACTAGAGAACCCCCTACTAAGATGGAACTTTTAGTTCTTAACACTTCAATCTTTCGTACCAAAGTCATGAGCGGTTCTTCATTATACAACACATCAACTGAATCTTAATCTATATCGGAGAACTCATATACGCAAAGGCTACGATCCATACCGTCATATCACCTATACACATAACACACTTGAATCTTCTCAAATTCGCATGGTGAAGCTAGTCAGTACATCACTGGCCTTATACTCTATTACCTCATACGACCCAATAGTTTAACGAATTCAATTCTCAATTACTCTTAAATTTGAAATAATTTGCAGATCTCTTCAATTACTCAATAACAAACCCACATAACACTTCTCTTTTCTGGAGATAGGAAACATCTCGATAAGAATTCTATAGTACTCTTTCTCAACTCCATTCTAGGACCAACATTGGCTGAAGTAGGACTGAAGAAATTTGATACTTGACTTTAGTCTTGTTATTACTTCAAATATTCATGCACAAAAATCAGAAATGTCGAGTCCCAAACTTAATCACTAATACATTATTTCTATGAGTTTTCCTGCAACACTTCTGCATAGGTTCTAGGTTTTCTGTTACAAAAATCTTTACTCTAATATAATATCATTCATCAGGTCTGACTTGAAATTTACAACTAGATGTCGATCCTCACTATACTCGTTTGGCTTACAATTCACTAACACTTTTCTCAGCTGCACAGACTTGCAATAAAATTTCAGTTTCAATCTTGAATTCGGCTAAGACCGATCCTGTCAATAAACAAATTCAACCGTGTAACCATCATTCTCAAAGTAAATGGGGTTTTCTTAACCAAACGCTTGTAACTATTTTTAACCTTTCTCAAAGATTAATAATGACTAACTCGAAATCTTTCAATAGCTCAAGTCACTTATGCTAACTCAGACTCAGATCTCTATCCATGACATCAGATAATTTAAGCTATCACATTGTCTTATAGCCTCAAAACACATTATAATCCATTTAATGACATATCATTGAAAAAAATTGAGAAAGCAGAACTAAATTTAATACCTCGGTTAACAACACTTCCAACCATTTAAAACTCCACTAGCATCTAATAGACCATCTTAATTTCCCATGAAAACGATAACTTTATCAATCAGAACAATTTTAACTCATGTCATGGTCTTCTAAAATATGCATTTTTCATTCAGACTATCTGTGTTTTTACCACGAAGAAACGAAATTTTGTTCCCAGATCTGAAAATAGACTCGGACATAAATATCTCATTTAACCTTTCGAGCAAGTATTCCACACAGGTTGAACAATCGAATCGACCTCAATCATCAATCATTAATAATTCAAGAAATTCCTTTATACTAATAACAAAATAAGTTGAACATACAGTCCTTTTATAATTCTTTCATAACACAAATCAAAATCCTTTATGAACTGCTTTTGTTCAACCAAACCATATGGTGTAACACCCTTCGCCCGTATCTGACGCCAGGAGAGGGTTCGAGGTGTTACCTGAATTAAACTCAATCAATCACACAAAAATCGGGCTGTAAAATTTTGATCAATTTAAAAACTTTTCTTTTCACATGCAATCTGTCCTATATACGAGCTTACGAGGCCCAAAACATACATCCGGGGTGGTTCGGGACCTAACTGAGAACTCATGAAAAACTTAGAAAATCTATTGCATTAAGGCTTCACATGCCCGTGTGGGTATAAAGCACATGCCCGTGTGCTAGGGACACGCCCGTGTCCTGAACCCATGTCCAAAAACCTGGACATTCTGCCAAAACCACACGACCAAGGCACACGCCCGTGTCCTATGACCGTGTCCTTCACACGGTTGAGACACATGGCCGTGTCTCTTGCCCGTGTACTACTACCGTGCATACTAACTTGAAAAAATTAGGTGCAGGCGACACACGGTTGGACAACACGCCCATGGGGGTAGACCGTGTATCACACATGGT
The DNA here is from genome assembly GCF_025698485.1 of Gossypium arboreum. Lineage (NCBI taxonomy): Eukaryota > Viridiplantae > Streptophyta > Magnoliopsida > Malvales > Malvaceae > Gossypium > Gossypium arboreum. Next base: position 63,568,263 of record NC_069079.1, on the reverse strand, counting down.
CTAGACACACGCCCGTATGTCTACCCGTGTGGACAATTACAAGGCAATTTTCCAAGCCATTTGTCACCCTCACAACATATGCACACATACTTATCCAATAACATACAACATGGCATAAATGAGCTCTTAAACATCTACAAACATGTTATGCTCAAGTCAATTTCTTATGCAATAAATATCATAGAATTTGCTCACATCATTACCACATACTAGTCATAACTATCATTACATCACAAACCTCGTGTCCATCACTAAGCATGCATAATCATTTCCGCAAACCATTCATGAGGCATTATTAACTATTTATCAATCACCTAATCTTGCATCAGTTACTAACTCATCAATGAATCTCATTTCAATCTCTAGGCATACATGCTATAAGCCACATCACAAGAGATAGTATCATACATATATATGAATAAACATTTAGGCCCACAACATCATTAGCCAACATAGGCCAATTCACAAGGCTACAACACTTTATCAATACAAGCCAACACCTTTGGCTAATTCATAATATCACATACTCAACATTAAAACCCTATACATGCCATAGACTCGAAACACTAGGATTTACTTACGCCAATAGCGTTAACTCGACAGTGTGATAATATCTCTGATGGCCTCCAACCCGAGCTAACCTGGCAACCCTAGGGAACATGGGAAAGAAAGGGGGGTAAGCTTTACGCTTAGTAAGTTCATATGAAAACAATTACCAGCTCATGTACATGTTTTATCAATGTTTACAACATATTCTCAAGTTCACGACAAGTTGTCTTCCTGAGAAATATTCACTAAATTATTTATATATGGAGCTACAAAACTCCAATTTAAGTTCCGTTAATTTTCTATGAAACTATACTTATGTACCTTTCTACGATAAAATTTCCAGAATTTTTAGTTTAGCCAATTAGTACAGTTTATTCCTCAAAGTTACCCCTGTTTCACTGTCTGACAGTTTCGACCCTTCTGCAGTAAAGCTCAATTATCTCATAGCATAGGACTCGAATAATATTTTAGTCTATTTCTCTTGAAAATAGACTCATTAATGATTATAAAAATATAAATAATATCTCATAACCATTTTTTTTACAATTTATAATGATTTTCTTAAATCAGAACAGGGGATCTCAAAGTCATTCTGACTCTGTCCCACACAACTTCAAATATCTCATTATGGAAATTATTTTGCTTACATGGTTTCTTTTATAAGAAACTAGACTTAATAAGCTTTATTCCCATATTTTATTTAGCTTCTAAATCATTTTCCACTATTTTTAGTGTGTTTTCAAAGTTACACTACTGCAGTAACTCAAATCTGTCAAGGCTAAGTTACTCATTCATGATCATTGCTCACAAAATTAATACAACATCATTTCATCCATCATGGTAAGAACACATATTTATGCATCATAGATCATTCACATACCAAGGAATTCTCATAGGCTTAGTGTACATACCTGCACAACTCGTAACATAACTCAAGTGCATACTCACCAATGACTTACCTCATTGGGACTATCATCAACTCTTTCCTCGGATTACCCGTTGAACACTCAGAATACTAATTGGATACTCAGAAAAACCTTTGCACATAAGTGCCTCAATTGTAGCTAAAGCTACCTCATATCTCATGGAATTTAAATGCTCACTCTTGAGCTAGTCATCTAGACTCATAATTCCTAGTGACATGTCACTTGTATCCTAATTTATTCTTAAGGTTCAAACAGGATTTTTCCTCGCCTATCAAGGCTTTGTCTTATCATATTTCTATCACTCACATACGCATTAATATTTGTAAAATTCATGTGATGATAACATTTAAATGCATGTATAGCATGGTATTGTTTACATATGAACTTACCTCAATACCACAAAGGTGAAAAAGACATAATCGTCCATAAATTTATTTTCCCCGTTCTAAGCCCAAATCCATTTTTCAACTTCTAAAACATCACATTTTGCTAATTAAAACAATGTACTGATAAAATCAGTCCGTTGACATACTTTGGCAAAATTTACAATTTTGCCCCTTTATTTTGCCAAAATTACCAAATTACCCCTAGGCTCGAAAAATGATTTTTATTCAATTTCTTTACTCTTTAAGACTAGATGAACCATTTTCATAACTATAGAAACTCATAATTTCAACTATTTCACACATTTACAACTTGTTTTACAACTTTGCATAATAACCTTTTTAAGGTATTTTCATACAAATTTCCTTCACAAAAGTTGTTTATTAGACAACTATGACTCATATTCTTCCATAAAAACTCAGAAAACAACACATATACATCAATGAAAAAACCGTAGACTCTTTATCATTTTACAAGTTAGACCCTTCATTTGGAAGCTTATGCTTTAGGGGTTCGAAAACTGTAAAAATCATCAAGAAACAACCAAAGATTACTTACTTGTTAGGGCTTAAAGTGGCTGAAAGTTTAAAACTCAAAACCCCTATTCTTTGCTGCCAATTTCGTGAAGAAGAAGAAGAAATGAAAGAGAAAATGACATTTTATTTCTTTTTCCTTATTTTATTACAAATTAGTCAATTAGAACACCTAAAAGCCACAAATTTTGGCTCTTTGACCAATTGGTCTCCCCTTGGCCGGCCACACACTTAAAAAGGGTCTAATTTCCCTTTAAATGCCTCCAATTTTAGTTCTCTAGTCTATTAACACATTTAGGCATTAACACACAACCTTTACATTTTACGCGATTTAGTCCTTTTTCGAAATTGGACTAGAAATAGTTAAAATTAACTTACCAAAATTTACATGCACTTATAAAATTATATTATAACACATAGAATAATACTAAAATAATTTTCTCCGGCCTCGGAATAGTGGTTCCTAAATTGCTGTTTCGACTAGGCCCAAAATCGGGCTGTTACATTTCTTCCCCCTTTTAGGGATTTTCGTCCTCGAAAATCTTACCAGAAAAAGTTGCTCTCAACTTTCACGAGTTATTTATATCTTTTTTTCACAACTTACAAAACAATTCAGCCCAAGCTCATACTCAGGATTTCTGTATCCTTTCCATAGTTACCATAAAAGTCTCGGCTCAATTCGAAATATTGAAAACTGACATTCTAAGAATTATAAGCTTAGAAACACAACTCGTCCAAATCCGTCTAACAATACCTCTGTATATATCAAAATAGTCATGCAGACTACTATCATCAATCTATCACAATCCAATATGGTATCTCTTATTTACCCAGACAAGAGAGACATCCTTGTACGAAATTCATACTAGTCCTTTCTCATTTTCTTCCCACTGTCATCACTGATAGTAATAATCTCGTATACATTTGATATTTGGCTTTACCCTATAGACAATTCAACATCCTTTGGAAGAATAGACAAGATACTGCTGTGAACTTTGCACTTAATTCTCTATATAATCCAGAGTTTCTCAGTACTCTAATCTTACTCTGAAATAATAGTAACAGAAACTAGAAATCAAATCTTCCTTGCAATTCCAAATTAAAAGTCGAATCATGATGTGCTTGTTTAATTTATCACTTATAGCCACATTTCTATACTCTGGTCGTCAACTGTTTAGAAACTTTACTAACTTGAATCAAATGATTCCAACTTCATAGATGTGATCTCTTTATTAATCAGGACAACTTTACTTATACAACATCTCTCGAATGAAAGAAATCTAACTAATTATGTTTTCCGTATCATACTTATAAGAATAAAACCTCATCATTTCTGACTGTACGACTACTTACCAAAGAACATGTAACGGAAATCTCAAACCAGAGAATAAACTTAAAGGCATATAACTTAGATTTACTTTTGCAGAATAATCATTCTTTACCCTAAAAATTTTAAAGAATCTCGACACTGAAATCCCTACACTTCTATAGTGGAGCCAGAAGCATAATCATAACAGATTCTTATATCACAAGTCAAAGATTACTCGTAAAGATAAGCCAAGCTTGATAATTCTCGAAACAAGAAGGAGAGAAAAACCAATATAAGAAATTCCAAGATATAAGGCTATACCAGAAATCCGAGAATATAATCCAGAAGAAAATAATAAAGATGATCCGGAAAATCCCTCAGAGAAAACCAGAAGGAAACTACTGTTTGTACACTCTAGAATTCCTCGTAACAGAGATAATATAATTCCCGTATATATATATATATATATATATATATATATATATATAATAATCAATAGAACATCAGAATAATCTCACATAGATTTTTACTATCGATTTCATTCCAATATATCAGAATAGAAATCTGAAGAGATGGAGAAATGTCGATCATAACTAACTGGACCAATAGAGCTTTTCATCTAGTATCATAGTCACCAGCATCCTCATACGATAGAATTCCCACTCGAAAGGGATAACCATACGTATTCCCCAGAATAGAGGAAAATATAGAATACTCAAAAGAGAAAGATAGCCATAACTTTTATTTAATTGAATCCCTCACACTCAAATATCTGTGCAAGTCTGACATTATTCCACTAACTAATTCAGTCTTCACTAATCCCATACTATTCCATTATTGTACTCTTTAGTTTCACTTTTGCAAGCTTATGTAACATATCTCTCGAGAATCTCATCATATAACTCTATTCTGGTAATGGGGCGAAAATTGTAAAGCCTCTAAACTTTTGACTCTCAAGCAAATACATATTCAACAACAACATAGCATTTCGCACATTGATTCAAACATTTCAAATTTCCAACTTGTTATGAACACATTTTCACATATCTCCGTAACACATGCAACTTTATTTCATGTGAATATTAGCTAAACATCGGTGAGCTTATCACAATTCAAACTTTCATTTCTTTTACTCAAAGTACCTTTAATGTCTTATCAAGTTCCCACATTTAGTCTTAATCACTTTCCAATATTTATCAAATTGGAGAATGTCTTACGATTTTGAGTACATCGCTTACTTGATGCCATAGTCCAACTATGGTCTTGTACTAGCTCTCCTCCATCTGTGTCGATGCCGTGTCCCAGACAGGTCTTACACTGGCACATGTAACCGTGCCGATGCATGTCCCAGACATGTCTTACACTAGCACATCTCATAGCCGACGCATGTCCCAGACATGTCTTACACTGTCTCTCATAATGTGGCTGATGCATGTCCCAGACATGTCTTACATTAGCCTTCGTCTCAATGCCGATGCCATGTCCCAGACATGGTCTTACACTGGCACACAAATCTCATGTATTTCCATGGTCCAACCATGGTCTTTTCCGCCAATTCATTGGTGAATGATTGTACTCATTCCCTGCGTTCCACCCAATTTGATATTTCATTACAACTTTCATTACGACCAAGGCACACGCCCGTGTCCTATGACCGTGTCCTTCACATGGCTGAGACACATGACTGTGTCTCTTGCCCGTGTACTACTACCATGCATACTGACTTGAAAAACTTAGGTGCAGGGGACACACGGTTAGACAACACGCCCATGGGGGCAGACCGTGTATCACACACGGTCTAGACACACGCCCGTGTGGACAATTACAAGGCTATTTTCCAAGCCATTTGTCACCCTCATAGCATATGCACACATACTTATCCAATAACATACAACATGGCATAAATGAGCTCTTAAACATCTACAAACATGTTATGCTCAAGTCAATTTCTTATGCAATAAATATTATAGAATTTGCTCACATCATTACCACATACTAGTCATAACTATCATTACATCACAAACCTCGTGTCCATCACTAAGCATGCATAATCATTTCCACAAACCATTCATGAGGCATTATTAACTATTTACCAATCACCTAATCTTGCCTCAGTTACTAACTCATCAATGAATTTCATTTCAATCTCTAGGCATACATGCTATAAGCCACATCACAAGAGATAGTGTCATACATATATATGAATAAACATTTAGGCCCACAACATCATTAGCCAACATAGGCCAATTCACAAGGCTACAACACTTTATCAATACAAGCCAACACCTTTGGCTAAATCATAATATCACATACTCAACATTAAAACCCTATACATGCCATAGACTCGAAACACTAGGATTTACTTACTCCAATAGCGTTAACTCGATAGTGTGATAATATCTCTGATGGCCTCCAACCCGAGCTAACCTGGCAACCCTAGAGAACATGGGAAAGAAAGGGGGTAAGCTTTACGCTTAGTAAGTTCATATGAATACAATTAGCAGCTCATGTACATGTTTTATCAATGTTTACAACATATTCTCAAGTTCACGACAAGCTGTCTTCCTGAGCAACAGTCACTAGATTATTTATATCTGGAGCTACGAAACTCCAATTTAAGTTCCGTTAATTTTCCATGAAACTCTACTCATGTACCTTTCTACTATAAAATTTCCAGAATTTTTTGTTTAGCCAATTAGTACAGTTTATTCCTCAAAGTTACCCCTATTTCACTGTCTAACAGTTCCGACCCTTCTGCAGTAAAGTTCAATTATCTCATAGCATAGGACTCGAATAATATTCTAGTCTATTTCTCTTGAAACTAGACTCATTAATGATTCTAAACATATAAATCATAACTCATAACCAGTTTTTTTTACAATTTATAATGATTTTCTAAAATCAGAACATGGGATCTCGAAGTCATTCTGACTTTGTCCCACACAACTTCAAATGTCTCATTATGGGAAATTATTTTGCTTACACGGTTTTTTGTAAGAAAATAGACTCAATAAGCTTTATTCCCATATTTTATTCAGCTTCTAACGCATTTTCCACTATTTTTAGTGTATTTTCAAAGTTACACTACTGCAGTAACTCAAATCTATCAAGGCTAAGTTACTCATTCATGATCATTGCTCACAAAATTAATACAACATCATTTCATCCATCATGGTAAGGACACATATTTATGAATCATAGATCATTCACATACCAAGGCATTCTCGTAGGCTTAGTGTACATACCTGTACAACTTGTAACATAACTCAAGTGCATACTCACCAATGACTTACCTCATTGGGACTATCATTAAGTCTTTCCTCGGATTACCCGTTGAACACTTGGAATACTAATTGGATACTCGAAAAAAACTTTGCACATAAGTGCCTCAATTGTAGCTAAAGCTACCTCATATCTCATGACATTTAAATGCTCACCCTCGAGCTAGTCATCTAGACTCATAATTCCTAGTGACATGTCATTCGTATCCTAATTTATTCCTAAGGTTCAAACGAGATTTTTCCTCGCCTATCAAGGCTTTGTCTTATCATATTTCTATCACTCACATAGGCATTAATATTTGTAAAATTCATGTGATGATAACATTTAAATGCATGTATAGCATGGTATTGTTTACATACGAACTTACCTCAATACCACAAAGGTGAAAAAGACGTAATCGTCCATAAATTGATTTTCCCCGTTCCAGGCCCAAATCCATTTTTAAACATCTAAAACATCACATTTAGCTAATTAAAACAATGTACTGATCAAATTAGTCCATTGACACACTTTGGCAAAATTTACAATTTTGCCACTCTATTTTGCCAAAATTACCAAATTACCCCTAGGCTCGAAAAATGATTTTTATTCAATTTCTTTACTCTTTAAGACTAAATGAACCATTTTCATAACTATAGCAACTCATAACTTCAACTATTTCACACATTTACAACTTGTTTTACAACTTTGCATAATAACCTTTTTAAGGTATTTTCATACAAATTTCCTTCACAAAAGTTGTTTATTAGACAACTATGACTCATATTCTTCCATAAAAACTCAGAAAACAACACATATACATCCATGGAAAAACCCTAGACTCTTTATCATTTTACAAAATAGACCCCTCATTTGAAAGCTTATGCTTTAGGGGTTCCAAAAATGTAAAAATCATCAAGAAACAACCAAAGATTACTTACTTGTTAGGGCTTAAAGTGGCTGAAAGTTTAAAACTCAAAACCCCCATTCTTTGTTGCCAATTTCGTGAAGAAGAAGAATAAATGAAAGAGAAAATGACATTTTATTTTTTTTTCCTTATTTTATTACAAATTAGTCAATTAAAACACCTTTAAATGCCTCCAATTTTAGTTCTCTAGTCTATTAACACATTTAGGCATTAACACACAACCTTTACATTTTACGCGATTTAGTCCTTTTTCAAAATTGGACTAGAAATCACTAAAATTAACTTACCAAAATTTACATGCACTTATAAAATTATATTATAACACATAGAATAATACTAAAATAATTTTCTTTGGCCTCGAAATAGTGGTTCTGAAACCGCTATTCCGACTAGGCCCAAAATCGGGCTGTTACATATGGTATCTTGCTACTCCCAATAGAAATCAAGATTACCAATAAATGAAACCCATTACACATTCTGGACTTGAGCTACCACAGTCTATATGCTGGCAAATTTCAACCTTCGTGTGATCAGGCTAAAGATATAATCATAATAAACACTTTTAACTTAGACTCAAGAATATCCCATACAACGAACCATGTTCGATACATATGAACAACAGGAATGACAAACGATTCGAGACATTTACTTTCAAGATATGAAGACATACAGAATTTTCGAAATATTAGCTCAGATGAAATAAATAATAAAGATTTTAATGATCCCCCAGAGAAAAGAAATCCATAATAGGATACCACACTAGCCTGCTCTTAGTACTACACACGTGACCTAACCATTTGATACAAGTAGTAGCCTCCACTTAGTACTACACACGTGATTGGAGTTGTTGGGTATGCATAGTAGCCTGCACTTAGTACTACACATGCAACCTAACTATCTGGTACACGTAGTACCCTGCACTTAGTACTACACACGTGACCTAAAATCATCTTAAACACATAGTAGCCTGCAAATAGCACTACACATGTGTTCTCACAATGGATAATTCGTATCATTTCTATTCCGAAGGTTCAACCAGGAAATTCCTAACTTTTTAACATTTAACAAACTCATCATAGTCTATTTTGATTCATAATTTACATCAAATGATCATTAAATAGGTAGCCACATCCCATATAATAAAGAAGTATAAAAACATAAAAGGAATCATTATATTATTTACATGCAAACTTACCTCGGATGCGAGCACAACTATTTATTTCGATTTAGTCCATAATCTTATTCATTCCCAATCTATGCCCGAATCTTATTTTCCTTGATCTATAATATCACATTTAGCTTGAAAAATAGACACATTATTCATATGGGTCCAAAAATCATATTTTTTTCAAATTTGCTTTTTGACCCCTAAATTTCACATATTTGCACTTTTGCCCCAAGGCTCGTAAAATGATTTTTATCCAATTTCCTTGCATTTTAAGCCTAGCCAAATCATTTTCATAACTATAGCAGCCCCTAATTTCCACTAAATCACATTTTTATGACAAAATTTGTAACTTTTGCAAAACGGTCCTTTTTTACAATTTCATCGAAAATCACTTAGTAAAAGTCATTTATTACACACCGAGCGTTCATTTTCCACCATTAGACATCAAAAACATGCATGTCATCCATGGGTAAATTTTAAATATAAACCCTAGCTCAAAATATGGGTAGAAATGAGTAGATCTTGTTCTGACGATTTTGAAAACATAAAATCATTAAAAGCGGGCTAGAACGAACTTACAATTGAACTTGGAAGCTTGGAAAACCATAGCTATGTCTTCTCCATGCAATTTTTGGCCATGGGGTAGAAGATGGACAAAAATTGGCGTTTAATTTTTTTTAATTCATTTTAATTACTAGATTACCAAAATGCTCCTAACTTAAAAAATTCTATTTTACCCATTTCATGTCCATTTTTGTCCAAAAAATTATCCAATGGTATAATTACCATTTAAGGGCCTCCAATTTAAAATTTCATAACAATTATACACCTCTAACATGTAAAACTCAACTTTTTCACTTTTTACAATCTAGTCCTTTTGACCAAATTGAGTGCCCAAACGTCAAAATTTTCAAACAAAATTTTCACGAAATCATCCCGTGAAATTTTAGGCAGTAAAAATATAATAAAAAAATTTTATTGTGTCGAATTTGTGGTCCCGAGACCACTGTTCTGACTAGGCCTAATTCGGGTGTAGGTTAAGTGAGGTGTAGGTTAAGGGGTGGGTTTGGGTTCCCGACCCAATGGTCTATTCCCTTAAAGCATGTTTGTACCCACATGCAACAACTGGATAATGAGATCGCGAAAGATCAGTTCAACCACTTAAGGTTGGGTTGCTCTCTTGTGTTAGAGGATCTCATTACTACCAGAAATGTTTTTTTTTATTAGATAATCACAACCCCAATGGTTATAGACCTTCAAAAAACACTTCTGAGGTTTCTAATGACTTAGTCATTATTTTTGGTCTAGAGGAAGAAGGAACCTTCAAACTTCTTTTATTCATACTACATGCTATGCATATGCCCCTAGTCCATCCCTTTTACAAGGTCTACGGGTGAGTCTTTTAGATGAAGATTTTGTTCCTTGTATAGTTGATCCTATTTTTTATTTTACAGGTTTTGCTTAATCGTCCACTACTTCTCAAGCTTTGAATAGCATGGATGTGGATGTTATCATGGAGAGGAATCTAAAGGCCATTGATGACGCTGGTGCAAGGGTGTAGGTGGGTTATAGCAACTGTAAGAGACTAAAGAGTGATGGGGGCTCTTGTAGTACAGAGGAGAGTAATGGAAGTAAGCTGATTCATCGTAGAAGAGGCAAGGGACCAGTCACATCTAAGAGGGAGCTTACTTTGCCCATTCCCTCGGCTCATTACGAGACTTAAGCTGAGTCTATCGCCACTATTGTTGGTGTCTCTCCCCTTACTTAAAGTCCACCTAGTACACTTACTCCACAGTTTGCCTCTTCTATGCTGCCCTCTCTTACTACTGACTGAGACATCCTCTCGCTCCTTCTGTTGAGACATCAAGTTTACTCCCTTGTAGGGACTATTTTGTTGCGAGTCAGCTTCTAATAGAGATTTACCGACAATAGGAGAGTGACTCGCCCTAGGCACTGAAGGAATGTGATTTACCTTCTTCTTTAGAAACTCACAAACCCACTTTCTAGGATTTAATTGACTCCCACCATATCTAGATAGATGAAGGCAGTTTTCTTGGTTGTGCTCTTTACGAGTGATGCAATGCAATTGAAGCTGGACATGCCTAATTTGTGATGGTCTTGGATTTTAAAGATCAAGAACTAGCTAAGCTCCGCTAGGTGTAAGAGGCTACAGCCTTCCAAACGTAGAAGTCTATAAAATCTGCCTCCGACTGGGAGTCTAAGTACAATTCTCTAAAGATATAGTCTGAGGGTAGGGTTTGCCAGTTGGAGGATCAAATCAAAACACAGGAGGAACAACGTTTGCTGGACCTAGAGAAGATCCAAAAAGATAACACTGATGCCTTGGTGCAATACAAAGCATAGACTGAGGCGGGGATCGTGGATTATCTTCCCAAGTTGAGTACATGAAATCAACTTGTAAATTTTGAAACCCAAATACCAAACATATGCATTTCAAATTCAGCTAATATATGACATTCCTATGCACTAATTTATGCATTTCACTATCTTATACAATTACATACAAATGGGTCATATGTAATAAGCTAACTTATAATATAATCCTGTGACAGACCTAAAGTGACCCTAGTCGGGAAGCGGTTTCGGGACCGCTAAACCGAGTCACCAAATTAGTTGAACATGATATTTATGGTCTAAAATATGTGATTATGAATGTGTGAAAGTTTTAGGCTTCGATTTAGTAAATTGCATGCGAATTTAGTCAAAAGGACTTATGTGAGAAAATTTAGAAATGTGCTAGGCAAATGTAAAGTGGCCTAATAATGCATGTTGTAGAAATGGTGGGTTTGCATGTCAAATTGCCCAATATTTGTGCTAATGGCCGGCCATGCTATGAGTGGAAACATGTCACAAACATGTTATGTAGTGATGTATGTTAGGAACAATAAAATAATGAGTATGGGTAATAAAGAAATGGAAAAAGGAAAAAAATGTGTGTGGTTGCCCCCTCCATTGCAGTGAATAGAAGAAAGAAAAAGAAAAAATGTGTCCATCCTTTTTCATTCTTCTTGACCAAAAATTCAAAGGAAAGAAGGGAGGAAATGTTGAAGAGATTCGGCCATGCTTGTAGCTAGGTGAAGGTAAGTTTGATATTGTGCCATGAGATTCATGCATGTTTTCTTTTGTTAGCTTGAGTTCTAACTAACCCATGGTTCAAATATTTACTATGTCATGGAGATGATATTCAGCTAAGGTGGATTTGTGTTGATGTTAATTGCATGCTAAAGGTGAAGCTTGTAATGATGCATGTGATAGTGGATTGATGACTCTTGAATCTCCTTTTTATCATCCTTGAGTGAGACATTAAGTTCTTTGTTTAACCATGACCAAAATCGAAATGATATGTTGTTGTGATGCATTCGGCCATGGTAGAAAGTAGAGAAAAAAATATGGTTGTTGTTAGATGAAGTAGAGTCTAACAAATGAGCACATATGTGCATTAGTTGATATGAGGAAGAATCGGCTAGCAAGTTGTGTGCCAAGGCTGAATATAATTTTGTATATTATGGGTAATGCATGTGTGGAATTAATGGAAAGGGAGAGGATGCTTTAATAGTGTATATATGTGTGTTAGCCAAGTTTTGAACTTGAAACAAATGGTGTTTAGTCAATACAAGTGACCATACTTGTAGAATGTATTAAGTGTTGCAATCGGCCTTAGCATAGATGTGTATGTTCGGCCATAGGTAGCCTATTGATGGCTTTAGCTTGACTTAGAAAATTCGGCTAAGGGGAAATATTAGCTAGTATGTTGAATTCGATTCGTGATTTCGTACATATGTGACTCTAATGTCTAATGCATATATGGGCTAAGTACCTTGAGCTTCTCTTTTGATGTTCGAATGAATTGTATTAAATTGCTTGATGTGATTAAAAATGTGTATGATCATTGTGTATTTGAGCTAAAAGGTGGCCATATGACCTATCAAACTATTTGTCATATTCGGCCATAAGCTAGCAAAATGAGACTTTAATAAGTTAAATTTGTTTGAATTAGCTCAATAGCTTAGGGGACCACAGTTGGATAAGGGAAAGGAAAAAGTGATCGAATAGCCATTGAAGCCGTTCGACAACATCCGAGGTAAGTTTTCGAGTAATGGAACTTAGATTATGATTTGATTAGATCATGCTCTTTGTGTGTGGCTATTGAGCCGAAATTGCAAGTGTGATAAGTGTCTTGTGTTTGAGTTTTGCTAATGAAGATGAAATACGAATGTGTCATGATTTATTGATAATTGTGCTTGGTTATTCGAATGATGTCCGGGCTAAGTCCCGAAGGCTTTGTGCTAAGTGACTATATCCGGACTAAGATCCGAAGGCATTTGTGCGAGTTACTAAATCCGGACTAAGATCCAAAGGCATTTGTGCGAGTTACTAATCCCGGGCTAAGCCCGAAGGCATTGGTGCGGTTTACTAAATCCGGGTTAAGTCCCGAAGGCATTTGTGCGAGCTACTATAACCGGGCTATGTCCCAAGGCATTTGAACAGTAGCTATATCCGGTTAAATTCAAAGGTACGTGATTCGGGAATGAATGATCTTGCTGTAAAAATTTCGGTTAATACGCTTGTGAAATCCGAACAATGAGGTATGTTTCGTATGTGCTCTGAATTAGTTGAGCCCTTACAAATAAGTATTCGCTCAGTTGATAAATGAGCTACCGGCCTTTGGCTAAGTTGATCTTTGTGCATGAATATAAGGATTGGTATGTTAAGTAAGTATGATATGGAGAATTTGTGCATATGAAATTATCTGTTTAGCTACATGAATGCTATACTTTGGTTGTGTCTAAATTCATGACTCAAACTTACTAAGCATTAAATGCTTACTCCGTTTCTTTGATTCTCTGTTTTATAGATTTTGGTTCTTCACTATCGGACTCGGATTTTGAAGTCGAAGTCGCCCACACTATCAAAGCTCCTTCTTGGTATACTATTTTGGCTGAACTTTGAAATGGCATGTATAGGACTACCCTTTTGTTGTAGGTCATGTACCTTTCGGTTTTGTGTAAATATGGATAGCCATGCGAAAATGGCTTAAGTATACTTTGGGCATGGTATTATAATCATTGTATGTTGTTCATTAAGAGGTATGGAAATGTTTGGAAACGATTAGCCATTGGGATGGTTAATCATGATCATATTTTGTGTTATTTTTGTTTAAGGGCTAGTTGAATCATGGAAACTATGAAATAGGTAAAGCCTACCTTAAAGATAGATGCTGACAGCTGCAGTGATGTGGATGTGAAAAATCACTAAAAATAGTAGGAATGAAATTAAATAGTGAATAAATTATGTAAACGAACCTTGACGAGTCTATTTTCATAGGAGAGTAACGAAACTATCATATGAACAGTATGTTAAGAGATACTTAAGTTTTCGTGAGATAGGGCCAGAACGGTTTCTGGAGTCCCTATTCCGACTTTGTAAATTCATTATAAATTGCCTAGAGATAATTAGAAGTGATGCCATATATGTATAGATTCCTTTTCGAGTCTAGTTTCTGTAGAAACAAACGGCATCAGTATTGAAGCCCTGTACAGGGAGATATCCAAATCGTAATGCAGGAAGGTCGGTTTAGTTGCACCACAACAGGGAGAATTTAACTAATAAAGCTGTACTAATTGGCCCGACCAAAATTCTAGAAAAAATTTGTAGATGCATATATGAGTCTAGTTTCAGGAAAAATCACAAAACTGATTTTCGAGTTGTGGAACTCAAGATATGATTTTTAAGGTGACAAGACACGCTTAGCCTACCGTCTCGAAATTTTAAAATGAACTGTGCAAGTAAGTGGATTAAGCCCGTTAAGCCCTCGTGTCCAACTCCGGTGACGGTCTCGGGTATGGGGTGTTACATTTTTATTGGTATCAGAGCTAAGGTTTAGTCGATTCTAGGACTACCGTAATGCGTTTGGGTCTAGCTATACATGTTATTTTATGTGATTATTTGATAGTGTGGTGATTTCTGACATTTGCAAATGTGTTTATTTATAGTAATGGATCCCGATCTCGACCGAAGCGGTAGTGATGATCTTGAGAGTGTAGCGCTTTGCTCCGTACAAGGGGCGAGTCTTGGCGGACTCTCAACCTAATGCTAGTAATCCAAATGATGAAGCTAGACAAGCTTTCTATAGCGTGATGAATGATTGGTTTAACCAATACATTCGAACTAATACGGCTGTTCCACAACCTCCATTCCCAACAAATACAACCCCCGCACCTACAATGCCTCCGATAATCGACCA
The DNA here is from genome assembly GCF_025698485.1 of Gossypium arboreum. NCBI lineage: Eukaryota > Viridiplantae > Streptophyta > Magnoliopsida > Malvales > Malvaceae > Gossypium > Gossypium arboreum. The sequence goes on along the minus strand of NC_069079.1, from coordinate 63,552,940 downwards.
AATAAGGTCAAATAAGCCCCAGTTGATAGAATCCGAAAACAGAGACTCTTGAATTTAAGGCTACGGATAGCGATGATGCCGAGCAAGCTGAATTTTGGTTGGACAACACTATTCGGGTACTCGATGAGCTATCTTGCACACTTGATAAGTGCCTAAAGTGTACTATCTCCTTGCTACATGATTCTGCCTACTATTGGTGGAATACGTTGACTTCTGTTGTGCCCAAAGAGCAAGTAACTTGGGAGTTCTTCCAAACCGAGTTTCGAAAGAAGTATATCAATCAGAGATTCATTGACCAAAAACGAAAGGAATTTCTTGAACTCAAACAAGGTTCCATGTCGGTTCTGACTATGAGCGAAATTTGTGAGGCTTAGCCAGATGCACGAGAATGCATTTCCTCGAAGCCGTAATGTGTAAACGTTTGAGGATGGGCTAAATGATGAGATAAAGGCGTATGTTGGCATTTTAGAAATCAGAATTTGTGGTACTTGTCGAGCGAGCTTGCAAAGCCGAGGAGCTCAATATGGAGAAAAGAAAAGTGAGGTGGGAGCAAAGGAGTTCAGTAAGAGGTCTTGGGAAGCCCTTCCCACGATCATCGAAGAAATTTAGAGATGGCTTAGGCGGTCAAGAGACACTTGGGCTTATCTAGATGAGATCACGATCGACCCCGTGAGTGCACGAGTCACTTGATCGCCGATGTTGGAAATGATCGTCGAGACGAGCGAGTGTCGATATTGTGGTAAATGGCACTTTCGGAGTTGTAGATTCCATGACCGCTCCTATTACAAGTGCGGTCGTTGACCACTTCATTAAAGATTGCCCAAGGTTGTGCGAGCAGAATGCAAATCAGAGTGGGAAACCGGGTGCTACCACTGCTCGAAGTAGACCATCTAGAAATACGAGCAATGCTAGTGGTGGTCAGAGAGGATCTAGGGATGCTACGACCAGATCTGAGGCTCGTGCTCCAGCTAGGGCTTATGCTATACTGCATGCGCGAGGATGCTTCCTCGCCAGATGTTATTACCGGTACTTTTACTCTCTTTGATACTAATGTGATTGCTTTGATTGACCCTGGTTTTACTCATTCTTATATATGTGAAACCTTAGCATCCAGTAAGACTTTACCTATTGATTCTACTTAGTTCGTAATCCGGGTGTCAAATCCCTTGGGTCGTTACGTGCTTGTCGACAAAGTGTGTAAGAAATGCCCCTAGTAATTGAGGTTCTGTTTTCGGCGGACTTGATGCTTTTGCCATTTGATGAATTTGATGTTATTCTTGGTTTGGATTGGTTGACCCTGCATGATGCGGTTGTGAATTGCAAAAACAAGACTATTGATTTGAGGTGCGCAAATGACGAGATAATCCGAGTTGAGTCTACGGACTTAAAGGGTTGCCAATGTAATATCGGCAATGTTGGCCCGAAATATGTAAGAAAGGGTGCGAAGCATACCTTGCGTATGTACTTGATGACAAAGAATTGGAAAAGAAACCGAATCTGTGCTTGGGTGGTTTGTGAACACCGGATGTTTTCCCGAAGAATTAGGGTTTACCACTGCTCGGAAGTAGAGTTTGGTATTGAGCTTGTACACAGGACTACGCCAATTTCGATAGCTCCGTGTCGTATGGCACCAACCGAGTTAAAAGAATTGAAAGCTTCGGTTGTAAGAGTTGACGGATAGAGGTTTCGCTAGACCAAGTTTCTCACCTTGGGGTGCACCAGTATTGTTTGTGAAAAGAAGGACGGAACCATGAGGTTGTGCATTGACTATCGTCGGTGAATAAAGTGATGATAAAGAATAAATATCCGTTACAGCGTATTGATGATTTGTTTGATCAACTAAAGGAGCCTCGGTGTTTTCAAAGATAGATTTGAGATCGGGTATTACCGATTCTTGAATTCGAGATTCGGATATACCCAAAACTCGCTTTCGAGCGAGATACGGCCACTACAAGTTCTTAGTGATGCCGTTTGGGCTCACTAATGCCCTGCGGTATTTATGGATTTGATGAATCGAATCTTCAGACAGTATTTGGACTGGTTCGTAGTTGTGTTCATTAACGACATCTTGGTCTATTCAAGAGACGAGACCGAACATGTTGAGCACCTGAGATAAAGTGTTTCTTAAAGTTTCGCCTTGGAAAAAGATACTCAGATTTGGCCGTAAGGGCAAGTTGAGCCCGAGATTCATTGGGCCGTACGAAATCTCCGAACGAGTTGGTCCAGTTGCGTATAGATTAATTTTGCCCCCTGAACTTGAAAAGATTCACGATGTCTTTCATGTTTCGATGCTTCGACGTTATAGATCCGATCCATCACACGTAATTAATCCATCAGAAGTTGAAATTCAATCTGACTTGAGTTATGAAGAGGAACCGATTCGTATCCTAGCTCGTGAAGTGAAAGAGTTGCGAAACAAAAGGGTTCCGTTGGTAAAAGTGTAATGGCTCAAACATGGAATCGAAGAAGCTACTTGGGAAACCGAGAACTCTATGAAAGAACGATACCCAAACACATTTCTGGGTAAGATTTTCGGGACGAAAATTTCTTAAGTGGGGAGAGTTGTGACAGACCCTAAAGTGACCCTAGTCGGGAAGCAATTTCGGGACCGCTAAACCGGGTCACCAAATTATTTGAACATGATATTTATGGTCTAAAATATGTGATTATGAATGTGTGAAAGTTTTAGGCTTCGATTTAGTAAATTGCATGCGAATTTAGTCAAAAGGACTTATGTGAGAAAATTTAGAAATGTGCTAGGCAAATGTAAAGTGGCCTAATAATGCATGTTGTAGAAATGGTGGGTTTGCATGTCAAATTGCCCAATATTTGAGCTAATGGCCGGCCATGCTATGAGTGGAAACATGTCACAAACATGTTATATAGTGATGTATGTTAGGAACAATAAAATAATGAGTATGGGTAATAAAGAAATGGAAAAAGGAAAAAAAATGTGTGTGGTTGCCCGCTCCCTCCATTGCCGTGAATAGAAGAAAGAAAGAGAAAAAAAATGTGTCCATCCTTTTTTCATTCTTCTTGACCGAAAATTCAAAGGAAAGAAGGGAGGAAATGTTGAAGAGATTCGACCATGCTTGTAGCTAGGTGAAGGTAAGTTTGATATTGTGCCATGAGATTCATGCATGTTTTCTTTTGTTAGCTTGAGTTCTAACTAGCCCATGGTTCAAATCTTTACTATGTCATGGAGATGATATTCGGCTAAGGTGGATTTGTGTTGATGTTAATTGCATGCTAAAGGTGAAGCTTGTAATGATGCATGTGATGGTTGATTGATGACTCTTGAATCTCCTTTTTAGCATCCTTGAGTGAGACATTAAGTTCTTTGTTTAACCATGACCAAAATCGAAATGATATGGTGTTGTGATGCATTCGGCCATGGTAGAAAGTAGAGAAAAAAATATGGTTGTTGTTAGATGAAGTAGAGTCTAACAAATGATCACATATGTGCATTAGTTGATATGGGGAAGAATCGGCTAGCAAGTTGTGTGCCAAGGCCGAATATAATTTTGTATATTATGGGTAATGCATGTGTGGAATTAATGGAAAGGGAGAGGATGCTTTAATAGTGTATATATGTGTGTTAGCCAAGTTTTGAACTTGAAACAAATGGTGTTTAGTCAATACAAGTGACCATACTTGTAGAATGTATTAAGTGTTGCAATCGGCCTTAGCATAGATGTGTATGTTCGCCACATGAATGAGTACATGAGTTGATGGGTATGTTCGGCCATAGGTAGCCTATTGATGGCTTTAGCTTGACTTAGAAAATTGACTAAGGGAAATATTAGCTAGTATGTTGAATTCGATTAGTGATTTCGTACATATGTGACTCTAATGTCTAATGTATATATGGGCTAAGTACCTTGAGCTTCTCTTTTGATGTTCGAATGAATTTTATTAAATTGCTTGATGTGATTAAAAATGTGTATGATCATTGTGTATTTGAGCTAAAAGGTGGCCATATGACCTATCAAACTCCTTGTCATATTCGGCCATAAGCTAGCAAAATGAGACTTTAATAAGTTAAATTTGTTTGAATTAGCTCAAGAGCTTAGGGGACCACAGTTGGATAAGGGAAAGGAAAAAGTGATCGAATAGCCGTTGAAGCCGTTCGACAACATCCGAGGTAAGTTTTCGAGTGATAAGTGTCTTGTGTTTGAGTTTTGCTAATGAAGATGAAATACGAATGTGTCATGATTTATTGATAATTGTGCTTGGTTATTCGAATGATGTCCAGGGTAAGTCCCGAAGGCTTTGTGCTAAGTGACTATATTCGGACTAAGATCCGAAGGCATTTGTGCGAGTTACTAAATCCGGACTAAGATCCGAAGGCATTTGTGCGAGTTACTAATCCCGGGCTAAGCCCGAAGGCATTGGTGCGAGTTACTAAATCCGGGTTAAGTCCGAAGGCATTTGTGCGAGCTACTATAACCGGATATGTCCCAAGGCATTTGAACAGTAGCTATATTCGGTTAAATTCGAAGGTGCGTGATTCGGGAATGAATGATCTTGCTGTAAAATTTCAGTTAATACGCTTGTGAAATCCCAACAATGAGGTATGTTTCAGTATGTGCTCAAATTAGTTGAGCCCTTACAAATAAGTATTCGCCAGTTGATAAATGAGCTACTAGGCCTTTAGCTAAGTTGATCTTTGTGCATGAATATAAGGGTTGGTATGTGAAGTAAGTATGATATGGAGAATTTGTGCATATGAAATTATCTGTTTAGCTACATGAATGCTATACTTTGGTTGTGTCTAAATTCATGACTCAAACTTACTAAGCATTAAATGCTTACTCCGTTTCTTTGATTCTCTGTTTTATAGATTTTGGTTCTTCAGCTATCGGACTCGGGATTTTGAAGTCAAAGTCGCCCACACTATCAAAGCTCCTTCTTGGTATACTATTTTGGTTGAACTTTGAAATGGCATGTATAGGACTACCCTTTTGTTGTAGGTCATGTACCTTTCGGTTTTGTGTAAATTTGGATAGCCATGCGAAAATTGCTTAAGTATACTTTGGGCATGGTATTATAATCATTGTATGTTGTTCATTAAGAGGTATGGAAATGTTTTGAAACGATTAGCCATTGGGATGGTTAATCATGATCATATTTTGTGTTATTTATGTTTAAGGGCTAGTTGAATCATGGAAACTATGAAATAGGTAAAGCCTACCTTAAAGACAGATGCTGACAGCTGCAGTGATGTGGATATGAAAAATCACTAAAAATAGTAGGAATGAAATTAAATAGTGAATAAATTATGTAAACGAACCTTGACGAGTCTATTTTCATAGGAGAGTAACGAAATGATCATATGAATAGTATGTTAAGAGATATTTAAGTTTTCGTGAGACAGGGCCAGAACAGTTTTTGGAGTCCCTGTTCCGACTTTGTAAATTCATTATAAATTGAACAGAGATAATTAGAAGTCATGCCATATATGTAAAGATTCCTTTTCGAGTCTAGTTTTGGTGGAAACAAACAGCATCAGTATTGAAGCTCTGTACAGGGAGATATCCAAATCGTAATACAGGAAGGTCAGTGTAGTCGCACCCTGTAATAGGGGAGACTTTAACTAATAAACTGTACTAATTGGCCTGACTAAAAATTCTAGAAAAATATTTGTAGATGCATATATGAGTCTAGTTTCAGGGAAAAATCACGAAACTGATTTTTAAGGTGACAGTGACATAGTTAGCCGTCTGTCTGGAAATTTTTAAAATGAACTGTGCAAGTAAGTGGATTAAACCCGTTAACCCCTCGTGTCCGACTCCGGCGACGGTCTCGGGTACGGGGTGTTACAAATCCAATCCAAACATAGACATTCACACCTATATTACCAAGATCATTAACTTTACAGGATTATGCCATTTCAACCATAATTATTAACCATTTATAAGTTATTACTATTGGAACGCCGGTAAGCCCCATAGCACAACTGGAAACTTATTTCGACAATCATAAACCATGGATCTATGTACTAGGAAAGAATCAGGTTGAAACAGGTTCGAAAATATACCTTTTGATTTGATCCCCTTGCGTGATGTCAATCCCAAGCCACAACAAAATCGTCTCGGCCTCTACGTAGTCTACCTAGTAAAAAACGAATAGTAAAAACTCTCTTGAACCTTTTAGAGAGAATAAATGGTTGCTAGACCCTCTCTTTCTTTTTACTTGGTAACCTACACACTCTAAGGGATATTATTCCTTTTCTTTAATATCACATAAAAAATTAAATTTTCATTTTCATTTTTGAGAAACATATGAAAAATATTAAAATATTATATTATTTCGAAAGAATATTAAGTTCCATATTTTTCTTTGATCGAAATTATTATTACATTGATTTATTTTAACAATTTCAATAAACTACATTCAATTAATATTTTTAAATGAATCAAATGAATCAAATTAATATATTAATATTAACTATGTTCTTTATTTGTGTAAAACAATTTTATACATATGATGCATTTAACATTTAACTATCAAATTAAATTAATTCATGTGACAACTAAACACAATACCAAGCGTGTTACGATTACATTTGCTTCAACCATATGGTGTGACCCTGTAGGCTTTTGTAACGTTAGTAGTAATACTAGAACATTTCTAATGTTACAAGCAATGAGTGGCATCTAACAATGCATCATTGCTACCCAAGTTACAAAAGGTCATGATTTGACATAACCTTTCTATGATAAATATTTCTTGTATTATATCATTTTATCCTTTATATCTAGATTGGACACAAATAATGGAATAGTCACACTTATATAGTCCAATATCATATTTCTTGAAATTCTGAGTAGACCACAATAAACAACTAAGTGTGATATCTCATATCAATTTATTTGAGCATGGCCATGCATTTCTAGTCTCACTCCATTAAGTGGCCTAAAATATTACTCTCATTATGTAGGAGGGACAAATCTTATCTTGATCAATCATATACCACTACATAAATTGTCGCATACCCAAAATCGTCTTTATAGTACAACTTGTTACGGTAGACATTTGACTATATCAAAATATACGACTCATGATGTTGGGAAATGATAATCTCAAGTCTGAGGATCATATACATAGCTATCACTATGAGCAATGTTGTGAATTTTACATAATAATCCAAGAAACATACTCATAGCAGGATAGTCCAGTATGTTTTTCTCTAACACATACTCATATATTGATTGTGACATCCCTATGTCAATGACAACACTTTTTCATCAATCAATTACACATTAGTATCAATACATTATTTTTATCCAAGCCCACAATAATACTTGACCAAAGACCTTTTAAGAATAATCATATTATTCTTAGAAATTTATTATTAATCAGTTTATTTACACACACAGAAAAATAAATTGAAATAATGATGGCAATGCCTTATATTAACAAACAAGGTTAAACGAGTATGTGATTACAATCATCTTATGATTGGTCTTTGGGCATACTCTAACAATTACTACATAACTAATCAATACCTACATTAACATTCTTAAAGAAAAAGTGGATTTGGACATAATTTGGTAACAAAATAGACACAACCTAGGTACATGCCAAACAACAAGTGAAAGAGGTACACAAACATTGTTGAGTTTGGGTTCTTTAACTGGATGCTGAAGTCCACTATCGGGATCATGAACTGAACCTAACCAGTGCACAGAAAACAAACTGGACGCTAAGCAAATCACTCAGTGTTAAACCTATTATTCAAAAACAAATTAAACTAATGTAAGTCAATGCTTACAATAAATTCAACTCAAATTTAATCAACTCATATGCAAATTTTATGCTATTTATCTTCCAACACAATTTAACATGTTTATATTCATGTTAGCACACCAATTCTATATGCATACATATTATTTTTCCATATAACATTCATTTTAAAGGCAATTAGTTCATTTCTACATGTTTTATCTAATTAAAATTATAATCATCATTTTTCATATTTAGCATACATATATATATATGTGCACATACTTCTTTTTTCATACCACAATTTATGCCATTTTCTAGCCTATTGGCTCCTTAATACACGATCAGTCCCTAGGGATCGTTTTTTTATCCAATTCTCACTTTGTATTTCCATAGCATATATCTTATCACATTTTATTTAAACAACTTATTCGTTCATAACCCTATTAACCAACACGGACTCAAAATGGATACACAGATTCGTCACCTTGAGTTCCCCAGTAATGGTGACGCTATAATGATTCATAACACCACCTCAAATTGCCTGTCAACAATGGTTTTCTCAACTTGATCAATTTATTACCCTAGGTTGCCTGGAATCGATGACTCAGTGTACATATAATCTACCATCTCAGGTTGCATAGGAACGATGACTCAATGTACATATAAGCTACCATCCTAGGTTAGCCGGCAACAATGGCTATGAACAATATTCTTACCCCACGGCCTGTTAACTATATCCGACTTCGATCAGCTAATAAGGTATCCCATTTTTGGTTCATTATATACAATACAGTTTAGAATTCAATAATCACCAATTAATGAACATATTACAATTTCATAACTTATATAACATATTTTAACACAATTCCATGTCAATTATCAAATATCAATCAAATTCTTAGTTTTGTACTTTATTCAATTTAGGTCCGTCTTAGAGATCAATCTCAAACACATCAAATCAGTTCAAGTAATCCTAAATAAATCACCTCCACAACATATGATGTAAAATGACAAGAAAATGCAACAATTAAATTGGCCCCGAATCATAGAAATCCAAACTAGAAATTCTAAACTATTCGTCGATGACTTTGGATTTTCCTTCCCCTCTCGAAAAAATCAGACCGATGTTTGCTATGGATTGACATAAAACTTATATAATTAAAAACTATCAACCAATTCAAAGTCCATTATCAATTTGTACAAGTTTTGCAATATATTTAATTTAGCCCCTAAAATTGGGACTAACCTAACTTTCAATTTAAGGCTCCAAATTGAAATCCAATTTCACTATTCTTCATTAGGGACCTATTATTTACTATTAGTATTGTAAATTTTACAATTTATTCAGCTTGGTCCTTAATGTATGAAACTATCAATTGAGGCTTACAATTTAATCCTTTTCTTAAACTAAGCTTAATTTCTATCTATTTAACACTTAAAACTTTCAATTCTCAATAATGAAAACTTTCAAAACTTGAACAATTTTACAAATTGGTACATGGTTCAACTAAATAAAGCTCTTATGACCTCAAATATATAAATATTACAACAAAATAACTAAAGGCTTACTTGAATTTTGAAGCTAAAACTAAAAAACCCTAAAAATGGTGTAAAGCATTTTTCTCCTCTTCTTCAATTCAGCTAGAGAAGAAATAGTTCTCTCTCCTTCCACCAATTTTTAATTTATATAGTTTGATTAAGTTTGTTAATTAGGCTAATTAACGTTAATTTATTAAACAAAACTTGTTTTACTTAATTTAATAACTATACAATCCCACCATCCACTAATACATATTTTTACATGGTTTAATTACTGATTTGAACCTTTCATGAATTGCAATTTAAGTCCTCAATTAATTTTCTAATTAAAAATATATAGCGATTGAATTTTACAATCTAGTCCATAGACCACAATTAACCATAATTTTGGCTAAATTAACTATAAAAAGTTCATCTATATAAAGACTCCATAAATATATTTATTTAATATTTATAGACTCGGTTTACATAAACAGGATCTTGAAATCGTATTTTTCAACACCATTGGAAATCAAGTTGTTACAACTCTCCCCATTAAGAAATTTCATCCTCGAAATTTACATGGAAAGAGGTGGGAATACTAAGATCTCATTGTTTCTTCTGGTTCCCAAGTCACTTCTTCTACACTATAACTGTGCCAAAAAAATTTCATGAGTGGCACGCATTTATTTTTCAACTATTTAGCTTTGTGAGCTAAGATTTTTATTGGTTCCTCCTTATAAGACAAATCAGGATGAATTTTAATTTCTTCCACCGGAATAACATGAGACAAATCAGAATGATATTACTTGATAATAGGTACATGAAATACGTTGTGAATCTTTTGCAATTCTGACAGTAGGGTAAGCGATATGTCACCAGATCCAACTCGTTTGATGATTTCATATAGCCTTATGAATTTGGGACTTAATTTCCTTTTTCGATGAAAACGCAGAACCTTTTTCCCTGGAGAAACTTTCAGGAATACTTTATCAACTACCAAATACTCGATATCTCTCCGTTTCAAATCAACATATGATTTCTGCCTATCAAATGCTGCTTTCAATCTATCCCTGATCAACTGTACTATGCTTTCAGTTTACTGAATCAATCTTGGTTCAACGATTCTCCTTTCACTCAATTCTGAGAAACAAATAAGTGTTCTACACCTATGACCGTATAAAGCTTCATACAGAGCCATTTGAACACTCAACTGGAAACTGTTATTATACATTAATTCGACTAGTGGCAAATAACTTCCTAGCCAGATTCAAAATCAATAACATAGGCTCGTAGCATATCTTCTAATATCTGGATTACTCGTTTTGATTGACCATTTGACTAAGGATGAAACGCTGCGCTGAAATTAATCTCGTACATAAAGATTTTTGCAACTGTTTCTAGAATCTCGTGGTAAATCAAGGGTTTCAATTAAACATAATAGACAAAGACATGGCATCGAGTCTATCTATCTCATGAATAGAAACTTTAGCTAGCTTTTGAAGTAACCAATCAATTCTATCTGCCAGAAAATGAGCAAACTTCATTAATCGATCAACCACTACCCAAATGGGATTTCTTTTACTCGATGAAGTTGGCAAACCAATTAAAAAATCCATCGTGATTCATTCCCATTTCCATTCTTGAATAGAAATAGGTTGTAACAAACTAGTGGTAACTTGATGGTTTGCCTTTACTCACTAACAGGTTACACAAGTTTGATTCTTAATTCAACTAACAAGCTGTCATAATTGCCAATACTAAGTTGAGCAAACATAACTCACAATCTTCTTCGCTATTCTCGTACCATGAACTACTTCAAGTGTGGGCTCGAACAAATCAAATCAAGCATAGAACCAGAAATAGTTTTCTTTTTTTATGTGAAAACAAAAATCTTTTCTCAAGTGGAAACTAAGAGAATCGTTATTCCAGAAAATATATTTAATTCTTAGAGAATAAAATCTAATAGTGTCGTCTATTTATAAGGAGATAAGGTAGAACCCTTGTTGAATTGTATATGTTTATTTCAACTAGAAAAATTAACTCTTAGTCTGACTAGGAGTATAGGGGGTGACAACCTTAGTTAATAATATTAGGGTTTGTCGTCCCACCTTTTTACATAAGGAGATTTTGGGCCTCTTCTATACCAAGTCCAATTACAAGTACTTCTAGGGGTTTTAACCTAATACTTTATAATATGATCCAAACCAATAATTATTTTTCTATTTCGAAAAAAAACTTCAATATATTTTGAATTAGATAATTTTCTCAACTCAATTCTATTTCCATTAAAAATCATGATGACTTTACCGTAAAAGAATCTATAAGAAAATATAATTAATATTTTTGTATTCAAAGGTTCACTATGACCAAATTATTTATGTCCATTTTTTAACTTCATTTAATTCGAAAACATAAATTCATTTTTCAGGTCAATTTCATTTTTTCATTTTTCATTTTCATTTTGGAAAAAACCACATTCATTTCCAAATGATTCCATATCTCCATTTTCATTTCCATTTTCGAGAAAACCATAATAATTTCCAAATGTTTTCATTTCTTCATTTTTCTTTTCATTATAGTGAAAACCAGTATCACTTCCAAATGATTTCCAATTTTTTTCATTTTCACTATTTGTATTCATTTTAATTCAACATACAATTCATTTCTAGGTTCAACGAGCTAGCAGAGGGACCAATTGGACATATGTGATTGAGGCTCAAAAGGGTTTATAATTAAGTTTTAGCTTTTGGCTTATGAATTATAAACTCATTTAGTCACGAAGTCATTCCACTATTGTTTCGTGACTGAGCTCTCCCCAATGACGTAACACTAGGAAAGCAACTCGATTATTCATCATCTAATGATCTTTCCATAAGTGTGTTACCCTCATAGGATATTCTTAATCTCTTTGGGATAATATCCACTCTCCTAATATGAATTTATTTTATCTCATGGTAACCATTACATCTTTCTTCATGAAAAGTCAATTACTATCAAATAGTATTCAAGACATTTATTAGAAAGATGAACAACACATGGTCACGTTTACTTTTCATCAATCATGTAATGCCAATGAGAGGATATCATTTATCCATGTCTTGGGCTATGAATTCCATTATTGTGAATGATGCTACATATTGCAGAAGTCATACACCCAACGCACTAGCTTTCGGTTCCTTATTTATTCGAACTCAGGTTTTTACTTACATCAAAGTGTACATGTCACAAATACATGGGTCTTCATACACTCAAGATTTAGGTATGCCACAATATGAACATCACAAGTGAATAAATCTATAAAAAAAACTAGGATCTATTCTTCTTGGGTCTAGTTCGATGTACTGTTAGTGCAACTAGTCACATCTATGTCTCTATCTTCTAGGAGTCATCCACTTCGATGCCCAAGGTAATGCATCTCCCCAATTGAACTTGATAGACGACATATTAATCTTTCAATCAATTTGTTCATTTCCGATTTGACTAAGGATACGATTAGTTTCATCTATTAATATAAGTTGTAAGGACATGATTAGTTTCATCTACTAATATAAATTGTCTTTCCGTATTGTGATCCAACCACGTAATACCACTTAGTATTAGTTAAACATTAGACAACCAATGAACAACATTTTCTTCTATTTTTATTTACATTCAAAAACCACATGAGGAAAATATACAAATTATTAATGTAATTCATGAATAATTTTATTAATCAATCTATTCAAAAAAATTACAAGTGTACTTAGACGAAATTACTACACTTAGGGTACTAGATCCAACAATTAAGGGGTAGGGAAATCCACGTGGTGGTTCTATATCGAGGGGTAGCTCAAAGAAAGGGACTGAGTCTATAGTACAGAGATCTAAGGCTAGAGCTACAACACAAGCATATGTGGTTCGCACTCGGGAAAAAGACAATGCTACAAATTTTGTAGTAGGTATTTTTGTATGCTCAAACCTATATATGTCTTAATTTATACTAGTTCTTCCCATTCTTATGTGACTTCTTATTTTGTAAAATTAGGTAATTTGAATTCAGAAATGTCAAATGTTGCTATGGTCATATCGAGTCTATTAAGGCAAACTGTACTTGTTAATCAAGTTTGTAAACGGTGTGAATTAAAGATCCAGAACATATCATTTCTTTTCAATCTGCTAACCATGTCGTTTAGTGACTTTGATGTAATTTTGGGAATGAATTGGTTAATAAAGCATGGTGTAATTTTGGACTATCAAAAGAAAAAGTTATCAGTTTAGAATTTGGAATGTGGGATAATAGAAGTGAGTAGCATCAGATCGAGTAGTTCAACTAGAATCATTTCACTAAATCGAGCTAATAAACTCTTGAACAAAGGTTATGAAGTATTTCTAGCCTATATTATTAATCCAGGCTCGAATAATGGTCAAATAAGCAATATTCGGATGGTGTGTGAGTTTCCAAATGTCTTCCCTGAGGAACTGCCAGGATTTCCTCTTGACCAAGAAGTAGAATTTGTGATCAAAGTTTTTCGTAGTACAACTCCTGTATTAGTTGAAAGATTTTCTAGATCATGACTTTACACGTCCTATTTATCACCTTGGAAAGCTCCAGGGTTGTTTGTCAAGAAGAAAGATGGATTAATACGACATTATATTAAATATCGATAACTGAATATGCTTATAATCAAAAACTGACATCCTCTACAGCGTATCAGTGATTTTTTTGACCATTTGAAGGGTGCCTCGATCTTTTTCCAAGATTGACTTGAGATCAAGATATTACCAGTTAAAGGTGAAGGTTAGTGATGTACCAAAAATAGTGTTTCGTACGCAATACGATCACTATGAATTTCTGGTGATGCCAATTAGATTGAAAAACACTCATGAGGCATTCATGGATCTTATGAATAGCATATTAGTGATATTTATTGATGATATCTTGATCTATTCAAGGTTAGAAGCTAAGCACAATAAACATATGATAATGGTATTGCAAGTGTTATGAAAGAAGCAACTTTACAGAAAGCTAAGTAAGTGTGACTTCTAGTTGTCTGAAGTAGTATTTTTGAGACACATTAACTCAGCCTAAGGACTTTCTGTTGATCCAAAAAAGATTGAAGCTATCCTTCATTGGAAAGCACTTAAAAATTTATCAAAGATTCAAAGTTTTCTTGGTTTGTTCGGCTACTATAGGAGACCTGTGAATGAGTTTTACAAAATAGCCCTACCGAAGATGAAGCTTTTACAAAAGAACGTGCCATTTGTGTGGAATGACAAGTGTCAGGAAAGCTCTGAAAAGTTGAAAGTGATGTTGACCGAAGCACCGATCTTGACCTTGTCTGAATAGAATGGGTTGTGTATTAATGTAGGAAGGTAAGTTGATTGCATATGCATGTCGACAATTAAAACTACATGAACGGAAATACCTCACGCATGATCTAAAGCTAGCCGTTGTGGTGTTCACTTTAAAAATTTGGAGACATTACATGTATGGTGAGTAATTTCATATCTATACTAATTAAAATAATCTCAAATATCTCATATCCAAAAGGAGTTAAATCTAACACAACATCGCTGGATCAAACTATTGAAAAACTATGAGAATTAAGGTGTTAAGTGTTGATGCGATCCCGGCCGCATCATGTTTCGACACAACTCACCAACCTCAGAATTGGCCTAAGCTCGAGGGCCCGAAGTGCAACATGAAGCTTAATCTCAGCTCAATAAGCTCAGTTTTAGCTTCTTCGAGCTCATCTAGCTCAACCCGAGTTTAATTAACTTATTTTCAACCATCTTTAATTTGTCGAAATAAGCATTTAATTTGCTGGAATAAACTTAAATAATATTTAGTTTATGTATTAAATGTGTTTAGTTAATTTAGTTTAATTAATTAAGTTGCTAGAATAAATTACTCATCTTAGTTAATTGAGTTCATCTTAGTTAATTAAGTTGTTGGAATAAATTACTCGTCTTAGTTAATTAAGTTCATCTTAGTTAATTTAGTTGCTGGAATAATTTATTGTTGCATGTGTTTTTAAGTTTATTAATTAAGCTTATTAAGTCTAATATGTGTTTAAATGTGTTTGTCTGTAGATGACTATTCAGTTGAAATAAGTTATGTCCAAGGGAGCTGTTATAAAGTGTTAATGCGGTTGTTACATTACTTAAAGAAGAGAATTATTTATCACTTAAAGGAGCTGTTACATCATTTAAAGAAGAGCATTATATATCCTTTAAATTTAGTTGCCTTTTCTTCTTCTTCAAGTGCTCAAAATATCAACAAGTTGCTGGTGTCTATTCGACTGCTCAAGAATGAAACCTAAGCATTCAAATTCATTAAATCAGCTGAATTGAAGCAATAACTCATATTGATGGTTGGAGTTGCTTAGGCTTAGAGGAATTCAAGAGTTGTGTCTATTACCACTATATTACCTTTAATAAATCATTCATGCATTTAAGCTTTAAATTTATTCTAATAATATATACCTTAAATAGCTTTTCTTTATCTTAATTTATATATCTTCTTATTATATCAATATCCATTTTCATGCATTTCATCAATAACCATTTCATAAAATCATTATTTCATATATTTCATTTTCATATCCTAATTCAATAACTTATTCTATTCCATATCTAAAACCTTACAACATTAGTCTTTCAATAATTATTTAAACCAACATTTTTCAACAAAATAATTATAATTAATTCATAAGATTATATTCAACTAACACATACACTATTTCATTATTTCCAATTCATTCTATTTTCATTTCTTATTTTGATATCTCAATTTCAATTCACTTTTCAATTCATAATTTCACTTTCTCATACTTTCAATAGTTCAATCGATCAATTCATTTGATTTTCTCATTTCATTTATTCGACTAATTTCAATATCAATAATTCGATATTTTAGCCAATTCATAAACCTTAAGTTCATGCTTCAAATCTCACATCTTAATTCTATTCACAAATTCAAGTCACATCTTCAATTTATAATCTACTTTCTCATTTCTTTCTAATGGCTCAATCGATTCAATTTAGTTGATTTAACTTTCCATAATTAGCCCTATTAACAGACTCGGACTTTAGCGGATACGCGGATCCAACTAAACACACCAGATTGGAACCCAGTGCCTCATCGGATAGTTCGAAGCAAAGTTGACACCTAGTGTCTCATCGGTAGAGCTGAAGCAAAGTGGTACCCAGTACCTCATCAAATCTATCCGAAGTAAAATAGTGACACCCAGTGCCTCATCGACTCAAGGTCAAAGTATCCCTGAACTCTTCCAATCCTATGGCATGCCAACTATATCCAACTCAGGCCAACTAGTTAATAGGGTCTCCAAATTCACATTTCAAATAACTTTCAATGTCAATTTCACTTTCAATTCAAATTCACAATTCAATTCAATTCTCATTCAAATCAAATTCACTTTTCCACTTTCTATCAATAAACAATTCAATACCAATACATATTTCAGATAATCACATATAATCATATTTCGATTCTATTCAAACCACTTTTCAATCAATACACAATTCACATATTCACACATATTCATAAACTAATTCATTTTTATTTAATTCATATTTTTAATTGATTTTCCAATCAATTTCAAATCACTAATTACTTTTCAATCAATATACATTTCAAATACTCACATATTTTCTTCATTCAATTCAATTTGATTCAATTTCAATCACTCTTAGTTTCCAATCAATATACTTTCAAATATTCACATAATTCATAATTCAATTACTTAATTCAAATCACTTTTAATTTCCAATTTGTTCACATTCAATTTCAGTAGCCATAAATATTTTTGAATCAATTTCATTCAAATTAATATCATTATTTCAATTGCTTACCTAATTTTACTGGCCATGCATTTTAATTAAAATATAACAATTAATAATAAATAGATTTGAATTATAGTAATACAAACCAGGATTTTTCCGATTACTCCTCGATAACTCTTCTTTCCTTTCGGTGCCGATGCCTCAGATTCTTTGCTAACTACGAAAATAATAATAATTTACACTTATTAATTACAACAATAATTTATAATAAATGATTGAATTTCTATTCAATTTATACCCTAATTCTAATTTAATCCTAATTAACTCATTTACTTTTATAATTCAATTCATACTTCATTTCTATTAAATTTCCTTTCATATTTCACTTAATTGTCTAATGTTCATAAGAAAATTATAATTTAAAATTTCTTTTAGTTTAGTCCTTTAAACACAAAACTTATAGCTTCTTTTACAATTCAATCCCTTACCAAATCTATCTTGAAATTCATTCAATTAAATCCCTAATTCAACTTTTTGTTTAACATGAATTATACTTATAAACCTATGAAATTTCAAAGTATCAACTTAATTTCATCAAAACCTATTTAAGTTCCAAGCTTTAAAATCCCTATTTCTCCCTTTTCTTTTCTTTTCTTTTCTTTTCTTCTTTCCTTTCTCCCTATTTCGAAAGCTTCTGTTTCTTTTCTCCTTTTGTTTCTTTTCTTATTTTACTTTATTTCATATATATATATATATATTATTTAATAATATTAATAATAATACATTATGATAATATAATATAATATAATAATAATATTGAATTCATAAATATCTTTTACTTAAATTATAAGAAAATATTTTATTTTATTACAAGTGTATTTATATATATATTTTACACATGTACCATTAATCATTATACATTTATCTTCATTTTAATAATAATAATAATAATTTAATATAAAACTATAATAATAATTATAATAAATATCTATTTAATAACAAATACATATATCACAATTGTACATATAAATATTTTTACATTTGTTTATTATCATATAAAAATCGATAATATAATTATTTAATTAATAAATATCTTTTAACTTAAATTTTAAGTAAATAAATAATTATAATACAAATGTGTATATATACATTATTACACTTGTATCATCTTATCACCATAGACTTGTCTTAATTTATTTTATTTCATAATATAATAATAATAATAATAATAATAATAATAATAATAATAATAATTTAAATAAAAACCATAATAATAATTATAATAATAAATTGATAACAAAATCTCAAGATTTTTATACTCATTCATTCAAAGCAATTAGTCTAATTGTTTATTTAGCCCCATAAGTTTTTCTTTAATCTATAATTAAACTTTTACCCTTTATTTAATTTAATCCTTTTTCCTAATTTCTCCTAATTAAGTTAAATTCACCTAACTAAAGCCTAACTAAACACACAACTAGACTCATAAATATTTCTATTAATTATTTATGAATTATGTTTATTAAGACAGAGGCCCGATAATGCACTTTTCCGATGCCCGTGAATTTTGGGTCATTACAGATGGACCTTTTTCTTTTTTTCTTTTTTTTTTTGTGTAGAATAAATGAAAATTGATATTTGTGAGATTTCCAAATCTCTTTGTTCTCTTGGGACTGACTTGACTTATCGAGCATAGCTTGTGGCGTCATTTCCTTTTCATTGTTAACCGAACTTATCACTTTCGAGTGTGGCATTCATATACCTTTTATTCCTATCATTTTTGATAGTGGGTCAAGGTTCGTTCATATACCTTTGGTTCCTATCATTTTTGATAGCGGGTCAAGGTCCTTTGCTATTTTTCTTAAACCGTAAATCATCTAAGAACCATTTTGAGACTCGGGTCAACAATCCAATATTGTTGGTTCATTCTCGATCTTAGCCAAGTTATCATTTACTTATTACCCATTTTACCTACTACTATTGTTTGACGCCATTTATTTTATTTTGTTTCAATTAACCCGAAACAAACTTATCCTTACTTAAATTCACGATTGGCTATCAAATACGACTCGAGACATCACCAAAACGAGCTAGTATCATTTGGTATCAGAGCTAGCGAATTTGGAGTAAGAATCGACATTCTCGATATTACGGTATTGTATTTCATTAGAAAAAAATAAAAAATTTTGTGTAAAAAAAAGGTTTTTGGATCAATTGAAAGTTCAAAGTGTGAAAATCAATTTGTTTGGAGTAAAAAAGTTCATTTGATATTAAAAAAAAAAGAGGTTTGAAGGATTGAAATTCATTTGCTGCTAGAATTCATTACTCTACCTTTCCTACCATTCGGCCACACTTACATCAATTTTACATAAAATTTTGAAGCCAATTCCACAATGATTGCTGATTTGTCTAAGTAGTCTATTGAAAACTTGGAGAGGCGACTCAAGTGGTAAAAGGTAAGAGATTTGTGAGAGCAATCGAGTGAAGAAAAAACCTTATATCGAGTACAAACACGAGTGTGAGTGTTAAATTATTTCCTTTCTTTGCGAGTAAATAGTGAGGTTTGAAGTGAGGTTCAAATAAAATGTCTCTAAGTTTCGAAAGAAAAGTTGCTGTTGTTGGTGGCTGGTTCGATCCAACATAGCAAGCATCCAATCAAAGCGAAAGGCAATGCGTTTATAAAAACCGAGGCTTTAGAGAGCATGAACATATTAATGGCGATTTGAAGAATCACAAGTTAGTCATTCCACCGTTTCAAGGTCGATCTGACCCGGAGGTATACCTTGCATGGGAAAAGAAGGTAGAATTGATTTCTGAGTACCATGACTACTCGAAAAGCAAGAAAGTGATGCTTGCGGCGAACAGTTTCTCCGATTATGCCATGACTTGGTAGGATCAATTCACCACGAGTCAAAGACGAAACGGAGAGTGCCCAATATCAACCTGATCTGAAATGAAAGATGTGATGCGCAAGTGTTTCCTTCCATCTTCCTACCATCGTGAGTGAATTTTTTCAAGCCAAAAGATGAAAACGAGATTGTCAAAGAGTTTAACGGCCAACGACTATGTGAGAAAAGACTCCTATCGAGATTCCTATTCAATAAGTACTTCAAGCCGAAATAACTCAAACCTCGAGTTTGAAGCCTATTATGGTGGCAAGCAAGAAGATTCAAGCAATTCGACGTATATATCAAGATATTAATCCATAAAGATTCAATCTCAAAGAGATGATTGTCTTTTATATGAAGACCTTTTTTTCTTATTCTCAACGAAAGGCTTCTCATTTTAATGATTTCTTCTTGTTGTCTTCCTTTCGTAATGAAATCGAAAAAGCATGTGAAAAAGAAAAAAAAGGATGAAAGAAAGCAAAAGGAAAAGAGATTGAAAGAGAATAAAATGTAACCCCCCTTACCCGTATCCAATGCCGGGACAGGGTTCGAGGCGTTACCTGACTTAAACGTACACAATTTCATAAAATCAGGTCATAATATTTTATTTAGATTAAAAATTTCAATCACATGCATAATGTCCCTTACACGAGCTACTGAGGCTCTAAACATGCATTAAAGGTGGTTTGGGACTAAACTGAGAACTTTGAAAAGTTTTAGGAAAACTTAGAAAAATTTTCATGAAACAGGGTCACACGTCCGTGTAGACACAGGGACATGCCCGTGTGTTTTCAATACGCCCGTGTCCTTAGGCCGTGTAACTCTCTATTTATGACGTCAGCAAAACAAAATTGAACCACCCGGCC
The DNA here is from genome assembly GCF_025698485.1 of Gossypium arboreum. Lineage (NCBI taxonomy): Eukaryota > Viridiplantae > Streptophyta > Magnoliopsida > Malvales > Malvaceae > Gossypium > Gossypium arboreum. The sequence goes on along the minus strand of NC_069079.1, from coordinate 63,532,149 downwards.
AGACCACATGCTCGTATGCTAGGCCGTGTCGTCCACATGGTTGAGACACATGGCCGTTTCTCTGCCCGTGTGGCTAGCACTTAGGCTATTTTCCAAGCCTTTTTGTTGCCTTAACCCTTCACATGCTTAAAAACTTCATACACATATGCTATAACACCGATTTAATGATTACACATCCTTTATTAACACTCAAAAATAGAATTTGCATGGCTACATACATGTGAGTCGCATACTCGTATAATACCAAGTCTAAACACATCCATTCATATTATTTTGGCTTTACCATTTTAATCACTCTTATACTCTTATACCATGTTCAATAGCATACTATTTAATCTTAACAAAATTATCAAGCATACATATCATGATATCATCTAATCATAGCAATCAAGCCAAATCATATAACCGTTTCACAGGGCAATATCACATAACTTGGATAATTAGGCTTACCAGCCATGACCATCATAAGCCAAATCTCATGGCTATATACAATGTACTAATATAAGCCAACATCTTGACCAAATCATAAGAACACATATTAATAACTAAGTCCCTATACATACTACTCATTTGAAGAAGTTTAAGATTCATCAATACCCCAAAAGTGATAGCTTGAAAGTGTGATGCTGCCTCCGACAATCTCCAACCCCGAGCTAACCTAACAACACTAAAAGAAATGGAAAGGAGAGGGGTAAGCTTTATAGCTTAGTAAGTCCATATGAAAATAATGAGTAATTTATTAACATGCTTTTACCGAATTCTTACGACAGGTTCTCATTGTAAAACAATCGAATGTACACATAATTCCATTATTTGCTCATATTCCAGTCAAGCTGTCTACTCGAGTCATAGTCAGTGAAATATTTATAACTTGAGCTACGAAACTCTAAATTAAGATCTGATATTTTTTCCTGAAACTAGAGTCACATATATTCTTACCATAAAATTTTTAGAATTTTTAGTCTATCCAATAAGTACATTTTATTCTTCAAATTTACCCCTGTTCTGCTGTTTGATAGCTTCAACCTTTCTTTACTAAAATTCATTTATCTCTTAGTACGGGATTTTGATAATGTTCTCGTCTATTTATCTTGAAAATATATTCATTGAATTTAGTCATATAAATTATAACCCATAATTATTGTTTTACAGTTTTTAGTGATTTTCCAAATTTAAGATAGGGGAGCCCGAAATCACTCTAACACTGTCTCACAAAAATTCAAATATCTCATAATGTAAAATCCTTTTGCTTACACCATTTCCTTTATGTGAAACTAGACTCAATAAGATTTAATTTAATATTTTATTCAGTCTCTAATCCAATTTCCACAATTTTTGGTGGATTTTCAAATTCGGACTACTACTGCTGTCCAGAACTGTTTTAGTGCAATATAATGATAACTATTATAAGCTCATTTTCAACTATTCATGAACTCACCATTTCATGGATTTCATGTTCAATTAGACAATGTAAGTTAGCATGATATTGCAACAAAATTCATGATCATAATTCATACATCTTAGCTCACCGATGTCTCAACATTTCAAAGTCTCAATAATCATAAGCTTAGTGTACATACCTGTACCACTCGTAGTATAGTATACAACCATACCTTCTGACATGTCCTCCTTGGGACTTTCCTTACATCATCCATTGTATTACCCGTTGAACACTCGGAATACTATTGGATATGTAGAAATTCACACATAAGTGCCACATATATAAACATAGCCAAAGCTACCACATAACATGTAACACTCATGAAGGAGCTACTCACGGGCTCGCTCATATAAGCTATCAGTCAAGGTGTAACTACACGGGATGCTCACACAAGCTGACAGGTATCCGACCAACTTAAGGATTACCTAGCCACCGGTAGGACACACAAGACTTTCCCCAATTACATGTATCGCATCCATTATGAACTCGGACCAACTCAATGACCTCAGATTTCTTAATTCCTAGTGACATGTCACTTGTATCATAAACTATTCCTAGGGTTTAAACGAGATTTTTCAATACCACATCTCTGTCAAACTTACTCTAAGTGTCGATCTTACTATCCATGGTACCAATTGCCCATTCATGGCATAATAACGCATAACTCAAACAGCAAATAAGCTTTTATAAATTTTCGATTAAAATTTTCACAAAATCATTCCTTGAAATTGTAGACCATAAAAATATAATAAAAATAAATTTTATTACGTTGGATTTATGGTCCCAAAACCACTGTTCTGACTAGGCCCTAATTTGGGATGTTACAACTCTCCCCCCTTTAGGGACTTTCATCCTCGAAAATCTTACCAGAAGAGTGGTTTAGCGTACTCATAAACTCCACTATCACATAATCATTGCTAAAGAACTTTTACTCAGGCTATGCTTAACACTTCACTCTTTAATTTCTCATACTAGAGTCATGAGCAATTCTTCGCCATATGACACATCAACTGAATCTTGATCTCTATCCGTTTAAAGAGAACTAGCATACTAAGAAATCTGACAATCTCGGAGATACATGATTCCATTGATCCGTTAAGCGAAAATTCAACACATACTGAAATGATTTGTAGATGTCATCAAATATTTAGCTACGAGCCACAAAACATTTTTCTCTTTCAAGATAAGAATAATCTTGATAACAATCCATGTATTCAAACACAAAGATCAGAAATGTCAAGTTCCAAACTCGAGTACCAATACATCACTCCTGTGAGTTTTCTTGCAAACTCTTTGTATAGACTTTGGATTTTCTACCCAAGCACTTGTAACCACATTTTTCTTTACTCAAAGATCATACAATAACTAACTCAAGTCATCTACACTATCTCAAACTCAGATCTGGCTATAACATCAGATACTATGAGCTATAACATTGCCTTTTTGTCTTAGAACACCTCGTAAACCATTCAACTATGTATAGCTGAAAATCCAGAAGTCTCTGCCCAATGCAAACTGAACCAATTCAAAGGCTTCGGTTAACAATGTTCTCGTCTATTCAAAGCATTACTAACATGTAATAGACCTTTCAACTTTCTTAAGACGAAAATTTTATCATTCAAAGCAGCTTTAAATCATATCGACGTCTTCTAAGATATATACACTCTTCATTCAGACTATCTGTCCTTTACCCGAAAAGAAAAGAAATAAAATATTATTCTCAGACATTAATATTCCATTAAATCTTTCAAACAATAACCAATACCGATTTAACAACCAAGTCAGTCTTAATCATCAATAAATAACATTTCAAGAAATCCTCTTTTCTAGTTGATAGAATGATTCAACATGTAATCATTCAAAATTCACTTATCATGTCAATCAAAATCCATTTCAATTGCATTAGCTCGAGGTAGTATAAATATTCCCAATCAAAGACATTAACTTGATTAACTTACTTGAGAAAAGAAATCCACCATACAAATTGTAACTAGCAATTTCACCATTTATGCCTTTGCCAATATCAATTCTTCGTACAAAAATTTAGAGAAATCCAGATACTGGAATCATCACGTTACTATAATCAGCCAGAAGCATGATCTTAATTAACATAGTCATCATAGGCCAAAGAACACATTTTAGATATGAGCCACAATTAACAATTTACGGAATAGAGATGACATGAAAACCAAGATAAAGAAGTCCAAGACAAAGAAATCCTAGATAAAAAAATCCAAGATACAATATCATAATGAAAGACCAGAACAACGCTCATAGGAAAAATATGAAGGATCTCGATAATTCTTCAGAGAAAAGAAGTCCAAAAGAATACATCAATCCAACCCACTGGAATTAAATGCAACAAGGATAATATACCTTCCCGTATATGTATTGAACAGAGCACCAATTAGAAGAAACAGATTATAACATCATGTGTATTTTCTCATAAAGTCCCAATAGATGAAATGTAATAGAATGACAGAGAGAATATACCAGTCAGAATATCAATACTTTCATCTATACATCATGATTAGAAAACATTCCCATACAACAAGGATTTTATCAGAGGAATAATGGCCATAGGAGTAATCCCAATAACAATTAAACATATAGAATACCTCAGAAAAGGCTGCCGAAATCTGTTCAGCCATAATTGTCTTACTCAGATATCTTACCTTTCAAATATTATTCCCTCAACTATTTCTGTCATCACAAATCCCATATTATGATTCTTATTGAAGAAGATCGGTTCTGAAAAAATTCTCGTTAATACATTTCTCGACATCGTACCTTTCTAGTTTTGTCTTTAATTATCAATCCAATTTAATCTCTGATCATATTTATAATCACTCTACAGCTGAACTCTTTGGTCTCATACTTGTAAGCTTATTCAACACCGATCTTAAAAATCCTTTATAAAACACCGCTCTGGTAAGAGGGTGGGGTTGTAAGGTCCCTAACTCATCTCTCATACACATATATATATAACACTATTCCATTATTATAGTAACATTTTCACAAGCATATCATTCACTTTAGGCAAACTATTATTCAAATTTGTATGACACAAACTTTCCAATTATCTTATTTAAACCAGTGCACTTATGCATGAATTCTATGGATTCTGAACAACTTTACTTATCATTTTCATTCAATCAAACAAGTCAGGTACATAATATCTTATGAGGGCCAAACAATCATGGATAAGTATATCATAGTCTAAACTTTCATCTTTCACATCATCGTATACATATCATTACATTCACATGAATCAATCTATCAATTTAACATAGATAAGTTCATTACATTATAATCCCTTGTCTCATTCAAAGATATCATTGAAATTCATCAACATTCAACATCCAATCGGGACAATGATATTTTTATCCGTAACACGATATTGTAAACCTTTATTCATACCTTTATGAATTTCTTTTTATCACATTCACTTAACAAGTCAAGTGCCCAATATTATACTAGCATCAAAGAAGCATAGGTACTTATCGTAACATGAACTTTCATCTCACATGTTATCACGTACATATCATGAACTTTTATTCATACCTTTATGAATTTAAACTCATCGTAACTGTAATTTACTCCAATACTTTAGCTCCAAGTTGAACATGGTCGGTGTAGCTCGGTTGGAGAGTACCTTTGTCTAAACAAGATAGTTCTCATTCGCGTCGGGAGACATCACACTATCACAGATTGGTGGCATGTATAGCTAGACTCTTATACATGCTAGGTTAGTCCGAGAACCGACTAAACTATAGATCTGATACCACTAAATGTAACACCCCTTACCCGTATCCGACGCTGGGACAGGGTTCAAGGCGTTACCTGACTTAAACATACACAATTTAGTAAAATCGGGTCATAAAATTTCATATAATTTAAAATTTTCAATCACATGCATAATGTCCCTTACACGAGCTACTGAGGCTCTAAACATGCATTAAAGCAGTTTGGGACTAAATTGAGAACTTTGAAAAGTTTTGGGAAAACTTAGAAAAATTTTCATGAAACAGGGTCACATGTCTGTCTAGCCATAGGGACACGCCCGTGTCCTCAGCACATGTAACTCTCTATTTATGACGTCAGCAAAACAAATTGAACCACCCAGCCAGGCAACACGCCTGTGTGCTAGGCCGTGTCATCCACATGGCTGAGACACATGGCCGTGTCTCTACCCATGTGGCTAGTAGTTAGGCTATTTTCCAAGCCTTTTTGTGTCGTTAACCCTCCACATGCTTAAACACTTCATAAACATATGCTATAACGCCAATTTAATGATTACACATCCTTTATTAAGACTCAAAAATAGAATTTGCACAGCTACATACATGTGAATCACATACTCGTATAATACCAAGTCTAAACACATCCATTCATATTATTTTGGCTTTACCATTTTAATCACTCTTATACTCTTATACCGTGTTCAATAGCATACCATTTAATCTCAACAAAATTAGCAAACATACATCTCATGATATCATCTAATCATAGCAATCAAGCCAAATTATATAACCAGTTCAAAAGGCAATATCACATAACTTGGATAATTAGGCTTACCAGCTATGACCATCATAAGCCACATCTCATGGCTATATACAATGTACTAATATAAGCCAACATCTTGGTCAAATCATAAGAACACATATCAATAACTAAGTCCCTATACATGCCACTCATTTGAAGATATTTAAGATTCATCTGTAACACCCTTTACCCGTACCCGAGGCTAGGATAAGGTACGAGGCGTTACTGGACAAACATACAAACATTAAACCAAAATATGGGCCATAAAATTTCATTCATATTTCGAAACGTTCATTCACTTACACATAGTCCCTTATTTGAGTCTATGGAGCCCAAAACATACTTTAGAAAGGGTTCGGACTAAACCGAGAACTTACGAAAATCTTAGAAATTTCATACTTTAAGGTTCCACATGCCCGTGTCCCAAAGTCGTGTTCCATACACGGCTGAGACACATGGTCGTGTCTCTGCCTATGTTGAATATACCTAGGCTATTTTCCAAGCTTTGGTCAACCTTAATCTCTTATACACTTATACATTTATACCAAGATTATCATCTTATGAAATATCTTCAGCTTAATCATCAAGCATTCATATTTAAAGCTAGATCATATCTTTATAAAATACCACAATTCAGATCCGCAGAATAACATGTTTGCCTGAAACATTTCAATTCAACTCCATACCCGACAAGCATTACATTGAGACTAGTCATATATATATATATATATATATATACATGTCATGATACATATCATTCTCTTTCTGTTTTCTTATAAACACATATCATTTATTTCATTATATCAATACTTCATATACCATAGTTTCCATGTATTCCACATATATTTAATTTCCTCCTCATCCTCTCCATTCCACATCCTTAATGTATATAGCATTCTTGTAAGTATGATTTCACAATTTACTAATAAATGCTCACATCAAACTGTCCACACGAGTCATAGTCACTTACTTATTTATAATTCGAGCTACAGAGCTCCAAATTAAGGTCCGTATGTAACGCCCCAATTTTCAGGAATTCTGTGAATGTTGGCATAGGTTTAATTATGTTAGTGGGCCTCTAGAAGGCCCAAGCTTAAGATAGAACCCGGCAATTTTGGTTAATTTTTGTTCCATAAGAAAAAGGGGGTAGAATTATGAAATAAAACCTATGTGAAAATGTATTAAAATGCTATAGGCTAAATTGAAGTGGCCAAATAAATAGGAGTGCAAAATAGGAGGATTTGCATGACAAACCTCCCATTTTACATGAAGTGGCCAGCCATCATGTTGTTCTAGACAATATGAGCACTTGATATCCATAATTCATGGTACAAATTGATAATGGGTTAGGTAAATGTTTCATGATAATGGATTAGGTAAATATTCCATGATAATGGGTTAGGTAAATGTTCCATGATAATGGTTTAGGTAAATGTTCCATGATGGGCATTTCATGTCTTTTGTGTTAAAGAATTAAATGGATGAAATATGAAATTTTATTAAAAGAAAAAGGGGTGAAAAGAACATCATGCCAAGCTGTTATTATCTGATGCATGGGACTGGGATATTGACAGAGGAAGTACTGAAAGTGGCTTGTCCACGTACTGGAGACTTTGCCTCAATTCTTTGTTAAGCGAGCAGAAAAGGTGCAAGCTGTGGAGTGTTAAATGGGTGGGTTGAGCTATTCCTCACATAGAGTGTGTGGTTGGTACGGGTGGAGTGTAGTGGTTGGTGGGTTGAGTAGTCTCCCCAAATGGGCTTGCATATGTTTACTGATGTTGCATGTATTTTGAAATGGGCCTATGGGCCATACTGTTATCTGAATAAGGGGCTAAGGCCCGGTTTATTTTAATCTGAAAAGGGCTCTGGCCCAGTACCACTGTTACCTGAATGGCCTTAGGCCCAATAGGCTTGAGTTGACTTGGGCTTTGAATAGGTTTTCCTTACACACTGAGTTTCCCCAAACTCACCCCTTTTATTTTCATCCACACAGGTAATCCCTAACCATAGTGGGCTTGGAGCTGTGAAGGAATTCGGAGTGGCCACCCGTTCTGAAAGTTTGATTTTCTTCTAGTGAACTGGACATCCTTTTATTTACGTTTGAAGTTTTGGGTTTTTAAATGTAATAAGGCCACTTAATTATTGTTGATGGTTTTAATATGTATTACTAAGATAGGTATTACTTATTTTAACTGTTGAAATTGGATAGCTTTAGGGCGCGTTTTCAAAAACAACAATTGATTTCAAAATAACACGACAACAAACAAAGCTTCCGAATGAAAGTATTTTCCAAAATTAATCACTTTTCCTAAAATGACTTAATCAAATCGGTTTCCTAGAAATATCCATGACGTTAAGGTGTGGCAATGGCGGTATGCATATCTAGGATTGGATCCGAAGGAGCTTGGTATAGCGATCAGATGGACTCACCACCTCTTTTCCGGTTTCCTACCGGTGCACTTCCATTCACTTTAACCTATAATGAAATTATCTTTTAAAACACTAAGTAAGTTTTTCGGGATCAACAATATAAAATATTTTGAGCGCTTGATGTGGCATGTCGGATCCGGTCTGGCAACGTCTGGCCGGGTTTGGGGTGTTACATTTAGTGGTATCGAGCCTAGGTTGCAACAACTCGGTGTGGAATGGGTTTAAAAAACAAAGATTTTCGAAAGCAAAAATTTTATAAAGAATTTGAAAAACTTGATTTTCAAAATTTAGATATTTAGAAGGTGGCATTCCGAATCTCCTACCAAGCACGTAAGTATTACTCGAACTCTTCTAAATATTTTTCGACTTATCTGTCTGTCTTTGAAATCCCTAGGATACTCTAGATAGGATGATCTGAAACCATAGGAAAATCGATAAGAGATGAAATCGTAGCTAGACTTGATTCTGCGAAAACAAACTCGAACTACTATCGATTCATAAAACATCTGTAACAAACACTGGAATATTAATTGATGCATAAAAATTCGTAATCAAGATAATACGATATGAGTACAAGAGGCCGTGGACGGAGCCGAGGAAGTGCTCAAGCGAGATCTTCGTCTTTGAGACATATGCCGGCGGTGGATGCACCGGTACCACCGGCAACAGAGGTAGAGTCTCATGACTGCGGTGCTGAGGATGATGCCCTGTCACAAGTAATGCTTCGTGTTCTGGAAAGGGTTGCCGGGACAAGTTCGGGCAACAAAATTTGAGGATGATTTCTAAATGACTCCGGGCCAACGGAGCGGAAATCTTTAGGGGTGCGTCTGGTATAGCCTCGAATGTGGCGAAATATTGGTTGGAGGCCACAGAACCGATTATGGACAACTTGGACTGCTCTAAGGAGATTGTGAGTGGAGTATCTGTACTAAGTCATTTGAGTCACTCGGTTAGGGTAGACAAACTGCATAGGGATGTACCCTTAGAAACTCAAGGTAAGATTTTCCCTGGAGATCTGATGGAGTTACCGTTCGGAGAGTTTGATCTTATTTTGGGAATGGACTGGCTTGTTAAGCATAAAGCGACTCTAGATTGTGCTGTTAAACAAATGGTGTTAAGGGCCACAAAGGATGAGGAGGTTATGGTGATAGGTGAGTGAAGAGATTATTTGTCCAATGTGGTATCGGCATTAAGAGCCGAGAAGTGGATTCGGAAAGGTTGTGAGGCCTATTTGGCATTTGTAAGTCAGTCGGGAGAGGAGGGACTAACAGTGGATAAGGTTAGGACCGTAAAGGAGTTCCAAGATGTTTTTCTGAAGGAGCTTCCAAGATTGCCTCCGAACCGAGAAGTTGAGTTTGGAATAGATTTGTTGCCTGGAACGGGGCCCGTGTCCATCGCACCGTATAGGATGGCACCGAAGGAGTTTGTAGAGTTAAAGGCTCAAATTCAAGAGTTGTTTGATAGGGGCTTCATTAGGCCAAGCGTGTCTCCATGGGGAGCACCGGTGCTATTCGTGAAAAAGAAGGATGGTATGATGCGGATGTGCATTGATTATCTCCAGTTGAACAAACTGACGATTAAGAATAAGTATCCACTACCAAGGATTGACGATCTGTTCGACCAGCTTAGAGGAGCTTCTATATTTTCCAAGATCGACCTCCGATCTGGATATCATCAGTTAAGGGTCAAGGAGGCAGATATCCATAAGACGGCATTCAGAACTCGGTATGGTCATTACGAGTTTCTGGTTATGCCATTTGGACTGACGAACGTTCCTGTAGCTTTATGGATCTGATGAATCGTGTTTTCCAACCATGTTTGGATTAGTTCGTAGTCGTCTTTATTGATGATATCCTAGTATATTCTGAAACTGAAGCGAAACATGATGAGCATCTCTGTATAGTGTTGCAAGTGTTAAGGGAGAAGGAACTCTTTGCGAAGTTCAAGAAGTGTGAATTTTGGTTGAGGAGGTAACCTTCTTAGGACATGTGGTATCTGCGAGGAGATTAAGGTGGGCCTCGAAAAATTGAAGTGATTTTGGAATGGAAGCCGCCTAGGTCGATGTCGAAAATCTGGAGTTTCCTAGGGTGGCGGGATACTCTGAAGGTTTGTAGAAGGTTTTTCTCGATGGTAGCACCTCTAACAAAACTCATAAGGAAAGGAGTACCGTTTGTATAGACTAAGAAGCGAAGAAGCTTTTGAGAAGTTGAAGAAAGTTACATTGAAGCACTGTGTTAATTCAATCGAGTCAGGAAGGATTTTCTTGTGTGCGATGGCGCATCACACGTGGGTTTGGGCTGCGTGTTAATGCAAGAGGGTAAGGTGGTTGCATATGCATCACGACAGCTTAAGCCTCATGAGGGGAACTATCCAACTCATGATTTAGAGCTAGCAGTAGTGATCTTCGCGTTGAAAATCTGGAGACATTACTTATACGGAGAAAAGTGTATCATATACACGGACCATAAGAGCCTAAAGTATCTGTTAACTCAAAAGGAGTTAAACCTTAGGCAACGAAGATGGGTAGAGTTTCTTAAGGATTAAGACTGTTCGATCGAGTATCACCAGCCAAGGCTAATGTGGTAGCCAATGCTTTAAGTCATAGAACCGTATCTGATCTGAGGCTAATGTGGCAGTTTGTTGGCTGAATTGCAAGTAAGGCCAACCTGGGTGGACCAGATTAAGGAAAAGCAATTGGAAGATGAGTCTTTAGTTGCTCGTTTTCAACAAGTTAAGGAAGGGGAAACTTCTGAGTTCGGTTTAAATGGTGATAGAGTTCTGTGTTTCCGAGGAAGAATTTTTGTTCCGAGGGACTCTGATTTAAGGCAGACAATATTGAAGGAAGCTCATGGGGGACTATGTGCCATGCATCCTAGAGGGAATAAGTTGTATCACGACTTGAGAGAATTGTACTGGTGGCCTGGACCTAAACGAGAAGTAACGGAGTTTGTAGGGAAATGTCTGACATGCCAGCAAGTGAAAGTTGAGCATCAATTACCTTCTGGACTGTTGCAGCCAGTGAAGATACCACTTTGGAAGTGGGAGAGGGTAACCATGGACTTTGTGAGTGGGTTGCCTTTGACACCATCAAAGAAAGACTCGGTGTGGTTGATTGTGGATAGGTTGACCAAATCGGCCTATTTCATACCTGTTCGTACTAACTTTTCACTTCAAAAGTTAGCCAAGCTGTATGTGGCGAAGATTGTACGACTTCATGGAGTCCCAGTTTCAATTATTTCTGATCGGGATCCCAGATTTACATCTCGGGTTTGGCAAAGGTTGCATGAGGCGTTGGGGACGCGATTGAATTTTAGTACGGCTTTCCATCCCCAAACTGATGGTCAATTGGAAAGGGTTATTCAGATTCTGGAGGACATGTTGAGGGGATGCGTGATTGACTTTCGAGGTAGTTGGGAGGATTACTTGTCGTTGGCAGAATTTGCATACAATAACAGTTACCAGGCGAGTATTCGAATGGCACCATATGAAGCACTGTATGGACGAAGGTGTCGTACACCTAGGAGAGCGACAACTTCTTGGACCAGAGTTGGTAGCTGATACTGAGGATAAGGTCAGAATAATTAGGGATCGGTTAAAAGAAGCATCAGATAGGAAAAATTCGTATGCAGATTTGAAGCGTAAGGAGATTGAGTACTCAGTAGGTGATATGGTCTTCTTAAAGGTTTCTCCTTGGAAGAAGATATTAAGGTTCGGTAAGAAGGGCAAGTTGAGTTCGTGGTTCATTGGGCCTTATCGGGTTTTGAAGCGAGTAGGCCCAGTGGCTTATCAATTGGAATTGCCTCCAGAGTTAGACAGGATTCACGATGTTTTTCATGTCTCCATGTTAAGGCATTATCGTGTTGACCCTGCTCATGTCCTGCCAGTTGTAGAAATTGAAGTTCAGACTGATTTGACCTTTGAGGAGGAGCTGTGCAAATATTGGCTCGAGATGTTATGGTTCTCGAAGGAAATCATCCCGTTAGTGAAAGTACTTTAGGCGTAATCATGGAAGGGAAGAAGCTACTTGGGAATCAGAAGAGACTATGCGTCAACAATACCCTTAACTAGTTGGATCAGGTAAATTTCAAGGACGAAATTTCTTTAAGGAGGGTAGAGTTGTAACGCCCCAATTTTCAGGAATTCTGTGAATGTTGGCATAGGTTTAATTATGTTAGTGGGCCTCTAGAAGGCCCAAGCTTAAGATAGAACCCGGCAATTTTCATTAATTTTTGTTTCATAAGAAAAAGGGGGTGAAATTATGAAATAGAACCTATGTGAAAATGTTTGAAAATGCTATAGGCTAAATTGAAGTGGCCAAATAAATAGGAGTGCAAAATAGGAGGATTTGCATGACAAACCTCCCATTTTACATGAAGTGGCCAGCCATCATGTTGTTGTAGACAATATGAGCACTTGATATCCATAATTCATGGTACAAATTGATAATGAGTTTGGTAAATGTTCCATGATAATGGATTAGGTAAATATTCCATGATAATGGGTTAGGTAAATGTTCCATGATAATGGTTTAGGTAAATGTTCCATGATGGGCATTTCATGTCTTTTGTATTAAAGAATTAAATGGATGAAATATGAAATTTTAGTAAAAGAAAAAGGGGTGAAAAGAACAAAGTTTTGTCCATCTTTGTTCATCATACCTAAAGTTAGAGAAGAGAAAGGAGAGGAGAAAGCTCTTGAATGTTCGATCACTTGGGGAAGAAAATTGAAGGTAAGTTTTTGGTACCTTGCTTTTATTTTGAGGTTCATGAGTTCTTCTTGATTCTACCTTAACTCTTGAAGCATATTTTGGTTTTTAGTTGTGTTGTGAGCATTTAGTCATGAATTAAAATGAAGGAAATGGTTGTTGTTTCATGTTCTTTTGATGAGAAATGGAAGATAGGTGAAGTTGAGCCAAACAAATGAGCATGCATGTGCCTTAGATGCTAAGGGGAAAAATTGGCTAACATGTTGTGCTTTAAAATGATGAAATGGAGATTATACTTAAGTAAAATCATATATATGTGATGATTGATTGGTGATATACATGTTTAAATAACAAGCATGCAAGTTAGGTGTGAAAGAGTGATTTGGTAATAAATCTGCTTGGGATAGCAGCAGTAATGTGACTTTGGAAAATCATCATAAATTGTGGGAGATGAGTTAGAAGCTGCATAAATTATGTAATTAAAGCTTAATGAGTTTAGTTTCAAATGGAATAAACAAGAACATATTTTGAATTCTGTACAATGAGAAATTTGATTCGTAATTAAGACTGGTCAGATTAGTCAAACAGTGAAACATGGGAAACTTTGAGAAAAATCTGGTATTTATTGGCTAAACCAAAAATTCTGAAAATTTTATGGATATAAGATATATGAGTCTATTTTTAAGGAAAATTAATGGCACTTGATTTGGAGTTTCGTAGCTCTAGTTATAAATGATTTAGTGACTGTTGCTCAGGAAGACAGCTTGCAGTGAAATTATGATTATGTGGTCACCATTGACAAAAATTTGTTAATGAGTTGCTTATTGTTTTCTTATAAGCTTACTATGATCTGTAGGTGCGGTTAGCCGAATATTGTAAGGGGTTAATATGTAGTTTGTATTTGAATAGTTAGATTAACGTGTTAGTAATCCAATTGTAGGCGTTAGTGTGTGGATCTCGTCAAGATATAAATGCAAAGCAGTGTGTAACTAACACCCTCTTTCTTAGTCTAGATCGGCAAAAGTCGAAAAGCGAAATGCCGAAAATCGGTATTTTGTAGATTTTCGAGTGTGCGAATCTCGTGAGGTAAATCGATTAATGTTTTAGGTAAGCGCAATGTTTGGACCAAAGTGCATGATTTCGCCCTCGATATTTTGGGCTTAATGGGCCAAAATTGGAATGATAGACCAACGGGCCCAATTCGATAAGAACCCTCGGTAGTGATTCTGTTAGTACGTGAAAGGTAGGAATATGCATGAAAAACGCTAAAATAGATAAATTACTTAAATACCTTTAAAAGTGGAAAATTTATAGTTTTACCCCTAGGAGATAAATTATCGAAATACCCCTAGGGTTAAATTGACCTAAATGCATGTTTGACTGTTGTTATTTACTGCATGCCATGCTGTTATTATCGATGCATGGGACCGGGATATTGACGGAGGAAGTACTGAAAGTGGCTTGTCCACGTCTTGGAGGCTTTGCCTCAATTCTTGATAATCGAGCGACAATCTTGCAACTATGGAGTGTTAAATTTGGGTGGGTTGAGCTATTCCCACATGGAGTGTATGGTTGGTACGGGTGGAGTGTAGTGGTTGGTGGGTTGAGTAGTCTCCCCAAATGGGCTTGCATATGTTTACTAATGTTGCATGTATTTTGAAATGGGCCTATGGGCCATACTGTTATCTGAATAAGGGGCTAAGGCCCAGTTTATTGTAATCTGAAAATTGCTCTGGCCCAGTACCACTGTTACCTGAATGGCCTTAAGCCCAATAGGCTTGAGCTGACTTGGGCTTTGAAAATAGGTTTTCCTTACACACTGAGTTTCCCCAAACTCATCCCTTTTATTTTCATCCACGCAGGTAATCCCCAACCATAGTGGGCTTGGAGCTGTGAAGGAATTCGAAGTGGCCACCCGTTCTGAAAGTTTGATTTTCTTCTAGTGAACTGGACATCCTTTTATTTACGTTTGAAGTTTTGGGTTTTTAAATATAATAAGGCCGCTTAATTATTGTTGATGGTTTTAATATGTATTATTAAGATAGGTATTACTTATTTTAACTGTTGAAATTGGATAGCTTTAGGGTGCGTTTTCAAAAACAACAATTGATTTCAAAATAACATGACAACAAACAAAGCTTCCGCAATGAAAGTATTTTCCAAAATTAATTAGTTTTCCTAAAAATGACTTAATCAAATCGGTTTCCTAGAAATATCCATGACGTTAAGGTGTGGCAATGGTGGTATGCATGTCTAGGATTGGATCCGAAGGGAGCTTGGTATAAGCGATCCGATGGACTCACCACCTCTTTTCGGTTTCCTACCGGTGCATGACTTCCATTCACTTTAACCTATAATGAAATTATCTTTTAAAACACTAAGTAAGTTTTTCAAGATCAACAATATAAAATATTTTGAACGCTTCGATGTGGCATGTCGGATCCAGTCACAACGTCTGGGCTGGGTTTGGGGTGTTACACCGTAAATTTCCCTGAAACTAAACTCACATATCTTTCCACTATAAAATTTTTATAATTTTTGGTTTAGCCAATTAGTACAGTTTATTCATTAAATTTTCCCCTATTTCACTTTCTGACAGTTCTAACATCTCTTCACTAAAAATTAATTATCTCACAGTACAGAACTCGGATAATGTTCTTGTTAATTTATCTTGAAAATAGACTCAATAGGGATTTTAAAAATATAAGTTTGATCCTCTAATTATTTTTCTCCAAATTTTTGTGATTTTCCAAATTCAGAACAGGGGATCACGTAATCATTCCGAACTAGTCTCACAAAAACATAAATATCTCAAAATATAGAACTCCTTTTCTTTCTCTATTTCTTTTATATGAAAATAGACTCATTAAGATTTAATTTGATATCCCATTCAATCTCTGATTCAATTTCGACTATTTTTGGTGATTTTTCAAAATCATGTCACTGCTACTGTCCAAAACAGTTTTATTGCTAATTCACTCTTTCACACTTTCTTTGTATTAACCTCATTTTAACATACATATCACAAATCATTTTTACCACATTTTATACATCACAAGTATAGGCCCATGATTACAAGGTCACCATAAAATCATCCTCACGTATAATTTACTTGTTTATAACCTTACCACATCCCGGTCACTTAATGTACACATCATTCACATAACCAAGTTCCTGCACTTATTCATCACAAAACTCACAAAGTAATACATAGAGAGTCTCCCATTGAACACTTCGGATCAATCCTCGATACTTGGTGGTTTCAGTACATAGCTCCACCATCATATAGTTTGGATCTCTTGTACACACGGTGAACACTTAGTACCACCCATGTGACCTAGCCAGTTTATCTCGTAGCTCTCTTGTCTACATGGTGTCCTTCACCTGGAACCACGCATGCAACCTAGCTACATATATCCCGTAGCTCTCTTGTCTACATGGTGTACACATAGTATCACCCATGCAACCTAGCTACATCATAATGTCTTGTAGCTCTCTTGTACACATGATGTGCACTCAGCACCATACATGTGACCTAGCTACATACCATCTGTATCATCCAATCTTTCCGAAGGTTCAACTGGGATTTCTCTTCTTTTCCAACAATTTCACCAATCAAGTAATTATCAACAAACATATTTCCAATATTATTATAAATATCATAATACAAGTAAAATTGATGTATTACTTACATATAAACTTACATCTTATTTAATATCAAGGCAATAACTTTAAATTACACATTGCCTTATTAAAAATCATATGAACTTACAATTTCCCATAATATCCATAATCATAGAAATCACATTTATGTATGATAATTCAATGCACTTCATGTACCATAGACATATTTTTAAATCAATTCATAAACTAGGCACCATAAACATTTAATTTAACATAATTCAATTAATTCATTAAATTTAACTTTCAAATATAAATTACTGACATTATTGTTGTATTATTATCACACCAACTTACATACTTTCAACACCTCGGGAATCATAGTAAATATATCAATTTTACATTGAAACATGCATAAATTAATGCTTATTATACATATGAACTTACCTCGATACTAAAACGGCCATTTTACCAACTTTCCCAATTTTTGAGTTTTCTCTCATTCTAGGTTCAAATCTCATTTGTCGAGATCTAAAACATCATATTTTACTTATTTAATTAATGTACTATTCAAAACAGTCCTTAACTCAAACTTTAGAAAAATTACAATTTTGCCCCTAAACTTTTGCATATTTACACTTTTGCCCCTATGCTCGGGAATTAAAATTCATCCCTTATTCTTATGTTTCATGACATGCTGATCACTTTTCCCTCCTATGGAAACATCAAATTCTCACTCTAACATATACTTATGACTATTAGGTATTTTTACCGATTAAGCCCTTTTACTCGTTTTCACTCAAAACCGAGTAGCACAAGTATAATTTAAATCCTCATATTCTATCATAAAACATCAAAATAAACACATTTCACCTATGTTTATTTTTCCAAATATGAACCCTAGCTTAAATTATTGCTAAAATAAGCTTAATCAAACTACCGGGATACCAAAAACATAAAAAAACTTGAAAAACGGGGTTAGAACGGACTTACTATTGAGCTTGGAAAGCTTGAAAACCCTAGCCATGGCTTCCCCCATGCTAATTTCGGCCTCCATGAAAATGATGAGTCAATTTTGGCTTTATTTTCCCTTTTTATTTCTTTTAATTACCAAATGATTCCTTACTAAACTTTAAAAAATTCCATCCATCTCCAATTTTTGTCCATAACTTAGAAATTGGTAAAATTCTATTTAAGACCTCCTAATTAATATTTCAAAGCAATTTCATAATAGAAACTTCTAGAATGCAAGTTTTGCAACTTATTCAATTTAGTCCCTAACTTCAAATTGAGCACTTTATGCATAGAATTTCTTCACGAAATTTTCACACAATCATGCAATCATATCATAGACCTCAAAATAATCAT
Organism: Gossypium arboreum; assembly: GCF_025698485.1. Classification (NCBI taxonomy): domain Eukaryota; kingdom Viridiplantae; phylum Streptophyta; class Magnoliopsida; order Malvales; family Malvaceae; genus Gossypium; species Gossypium arboreum. Next base: position 63,514,039 of record NC_069079.1, on the reverse strand, counting down.
AAAATAATTATTTCTATCTCAGATTTTGTGGTCCCGAAACCTCTGTTCCAACTAGACCCAATTTTAGGCTATTACATCATCAATACCCAAAAAGTGATAGCTTGATAGTGTGATGCTGCCTCCGATGATCTCCAACCCCGAGCTAACCTAACAACACTAAAAGAAATGGAAAGGAGAGGGGTAAGCTTTATAGCTTAGTAAGTCCATATGAAAATAATGAGAAATTTATTAACATGCTTTTACCAAATTCTTACGACATGTTCTCATTGTAACACAATCGAATTTACACATAATTCCACTATTTGCTCATATTCCAGTCAAGCTGTCTACTCAAGTTAGAGTCAGTAAGATATTTATAACTTGAGAAAAGAAACTCTAAATTAAGATCTGCTAATTTTCCCTAATGCTAGACTTAAAAATCTTCTTACCATAAAATTTTTAGAATTTTTGGTATAGCCAATAAGTACATTTAATTCTTCAAATTTACCCCTGTTCTGCTGTTTGACAGCTTCGACCTCTCTTTACTAAAGTTCATTTATCTGTTAGTACGAGATTTGAATAATGTTCCCATTTGTTTCTCTTAAAAATAGATTCATTAATAATTTATTCATATAAATTCTAACCAGTAATTATGTTTTTACAATTTTTAGTGATTTTCCAAATTTAAGATAGGGGAGCCCAAAATCACTCTAACTCTGTCTCACAAAAATTCAAATATCTCATAATATAAAATTCTTTTGCTTACATCATTTCCTCTATGTGAAACTAGACTCAATAATAATAGTTTATTCAATTTCTAATCCAATTTCCATAATTTTTGGTGGATTTTCAAAGTCAGACTACTGCTGCTATCCAAAACTGTTTTAGTGCAATATAATGATAACTATCATAAGTTCATTTTCAACTAATCATGAACTCACCATTTCATGGACTCAATGTTCAATTACACAATGTAAGTTAGCATGATATTACAACAAAATTCATAATCATAATTCGTACATCTTAGCTCACCAATGTCTCAACATTTCAAAGTCTTAATAATTATAAGCTTAGTGTACATACCTGTGCCAGTCGTAGTATAGTATACAACCATACCTTCCGTAACATGTCCTCCTCGGGACTTTCCTTACATCATCCATTGTATTACCCATTGAACACTCGGAATACTATTGGATACGCAGAAATTTACACATAAGTGCCACATATACAAATGTAGCCAAAGCTACTACATAACATGTAACGCTCATGAAAGAGCTACTCACGGGCTTGCTCATATAAGCTATCGGTCAAGGTGTAACTACATAGGTTGCTCACACAAGCTGACAGGTATCCGACCAACTTAAGGATTACCTAGCCACTGGTAGGACACACAAGGCTATTGCCCCAGTTACATGTATCACACCCATTATGAACTCGGACCAACTCAACGAGCTCTAATGCTTCACATTTACCACTAACTTGGACCAACTAAACAAGTTCAGATTTCTCACATATATCACGAACTCGGACCAACTCAATGAGCTCGAATTTCTTAATTACTAGTGACATGTCACTTGTATCCTAAACTATTCCTAGGGTTCAAATGGGATTTTTCGATACCACATCTCTGTCGAACTTACTCGAAGTGCCGATCGCGCTATCCATAGTACCAATTGCCCATTCATGGCTAGTACCAATTGCCCATTCATGGCATAATAATGCATAACTCAAATAGCAAATAAGCTTTGTAAATTTGCATAACATATATCACATATTTCATATATCACTTGTCATATATCATCATTTTCTTGCATTTCATTTAATATTCTTCCATGTCATATTTCCACATCATGTACACCATTCCATCAACTTTTCCAATGTATTCAATCATACAATTCATGCAATAATAGTAAATAATTCTAATTCAAACATAACATTGCATTATTATTATAATACGAACTTACCTTGAATCCGAGCACGGCTAATTATTTCATTTTAGTCCACAATCTCGTACTTTCCCGATTTAAGCCCGAATCTCGATTTTCTTGATAAATGAGCTTGGAATCTTGAACCAAACCAAGCCATGGCTTCCATGGTAGATTTTTCTGGTACATTAAGAAGAAGGACAAATTTGGCTTATTTTGGCCTTTTTAATTCTTTTAATTATTAGATTACCAAAATGCCCCTAACTTAAAAACATTCTATTTCACCCATTTCATGTCTATTTTTGTCCAACAATTAACCAATGGTATAATTACCATTTAAGGACATCAAATTTAAAATTTCAAAACAATTTGACACCTTTAATATGTAGAACTCAACTTTTTCACTTTTTACAATTTAATCCTTTTGACTAAATTGAGTGCCCAAACGTCAAAATTTTCGAACGAAATTTTCACGAAATCATCCCATGAAATTGTAGAACATAAAAATATTATAAAAATAAGTTTTCTTACATTAGATTTGTGGTCCTAAAACCACTGTTCTGACTAGGCCCTAATTCGGGATGTTACACAAAAAGAGATTGATAGTGAAAAAGAAAGTGAAAAAGAAAAAAAATAGTGAGAGAATGGAAAAAGAGATCGAGAATGTGAAAAAAACGAATGAAAAAGATGAAAGTGAGCAAGAAAATGTGAGCAATGTTTTACTAACAAACATGTGAATCTTTCTCGTGTTGTTTCTTTTTAGGTTTCTGAAGATTCGATTAACAGGTTCCGGCTTCATTACCTTCTCGATGAGAGGCGATTTTGATTGATTGAGAAAGGTAAGATCGAAAATGACCCTAGTCCACAAGTGCTTAAAGGTAAGCCATGTAAGGGTTCTACCATTTTTGAACCTTCCCAACCTCACCTGATTCTCGATGACCTTGTTCTAGATAGTGGTTTGAAGAGTCTTACTATTGATGAGTATTGCATTGACAAGTTTGTTGATGTAGTAAGAATGAATTGGCACAAACAAAATTTGATTTCGTGTGGTAAAGAGTTGACATCTAAAATGCCTAAACTGTTTGTTTGTATTGATAATGTGAATTCTTTAATATGTTGTGCAAAAACCACATGTTTCAGTAAGCCTTTACGAATGAAACGTGAAAGGTTTGATTGTTTGAATATTTGTTTACCTCACTCTTGTTTGTTTGGCATGTGTGATGTCTTGTGAAAATGAAATTGTTGTTGCGTGGCAAAATGACCGATCAAAACTATGTTTTTAAACCTGGAGCATGTATTCCTAAGTTGTTGTCAAGTGAAGGCGAGCACCATAACTTTATCTTGAATAAATGTGTTGAACCCTTCCATTTCCTCCAAGTTTTATCTTTATTCTTAAAAACAAAAGATGTGAATCTGATGGTTTGCAAAGTCAAAATGAATTCTTTGATTCCAGAGAATGTTCTAAATTGTGGTTTAAAGGATGTGAGTGTATTTTTCATGGTTATGACTTTCTATTAATTCGTGTTCCTACCATGTTGTCGACAATGAAATGTTCCATTCAAATTGAAATGGTAAGGGAAAACTATGTTTTTTATCTCAGAAATTATTTTTCTGTGATATTGTTAAAGGATTTGAGAATTGGAATATTGTTAACTCTCGAATGCCTTGTGATTCTAGTTTGTTTCCCTTTAAGAACCTTTTGATTCATTGTGGAAAGGTAAGACCGATTTCCATTTTTGATCCTGGTATTGGTTTATTTGCTCAATTTTTGAATAAGATTCTGAAAATTTCTCTTCAGAGTATAATTTCTTGTGTCACTAAACTATTTCATTTTTGTGTAGGTGACATTTTGAAATGGTTTCCTCTTAAAGAGGGAGGGCATGCACCTAACCTTTTTCCTTTTTGACTTATATATGATTTTTAGATTCTTTGGAGCAATGCTGTCAAGTTCACTAACCAAAAAGTTTGTGATAAAGAAATATTTTTAGCAAGCAAGTGGCCCGATTTGAGGACAATTCGTCATCAAGGGGGAGGGTATGATGCGATCTCGGCCGCATCATGTTTCGACACAACTCGCTGACCTCAGAATTGGCCTAAGCTCGAGGGCCTGAAGTGCAAAATGAAGCTTAATCTCAGCTCAATAAGCTCAATTTTAGCTTCTTCAAGCTTGTCTAGCTCAACCCGAGTTCATTTAGCTTATTTTCAACCCATCTTTAATTTCTTGGAATAAACATTTAATTTCCGGAATAAAATTAAATAATATTTAGTTTAAGTATTAAATATGTTTAGTTAGTTTAGTTTAATTAATTAATTTTCGGAATAAATTACTCATCTTAGTTAATTGAGTTCATCTTAGTTAATTAAGTTGCTAGAATAAATCACTCATCTTAGTTCATTAAGTTCATCTTAGTTAATTTATTTGTTGGAATAATTTATTGTTCCATGTGTTTTAAGTTTATTAATTAAGCTTATTAAGTCTAATATGTGTTCAAATGTTTTTAATGTGTTTAATGAGTTTTAATGTGTTTGTTTGTAGATGAATATTCAGTTGAAATAAGTTATGTCCAAGGGAGTCATTATAAAGTGTTAATGCGGCTGTTACATTACTTAAAGAAGAACATTATTTATCACTTAATGGAGCTGTTACATCATTTTAAAAAGAGCATTATATATCTTTTAAATTCAGTTGCCTTTTATTCTTCTTCAAGTGCTCAAAATATCAACAAATTGCTGGTGTCTATTCAGCTGCTCAAGAATGAAACCTAAGCATTCAAATTCATTAAATTAGCTGAATTGGAGCAATAACTAATATTGATGGTTAGAGTTGCTTAGGCTTAGGGGAATTCAAGAGTTGTGTCTATTGAGTTACCAAGAGTTGTGCTTATTGATTAAGCTTTATTTCATTCATTAACAGCTCATTTAAGCTGATACTTGTGACCATTCGACTAGCCTTTATCTAGCCCTATAAATATTTATAATCAGCTCATTGTGATGGACCTTTTTTTTTTTTGCAGAAGATATGAAAATTGATATTTGTAAGATTTCCAAATCTTTTTGTTCTCTTGGGACTGACTTGACTTATCGAGCATAGCTTGTGGCATCATTTCCTTTCCATTGTTAACTGAACTTATCACTTTTGAGTGTGGCGTTCATATACCTTTGATTCCTATCATTTTTTATAGTGGGTCAAGGTTCGTTCATATACCTTTGGTTCCTATCATTTTTTATAACGGGTCAAGCTCCTTTGCTGTTTTCTTAAACCATAAATCATTTAAGAACCATTTTGAGACTCGGGTCAACAATCCAATATTGTTGGTTCATTCTCAGTCTTAGCCAAATTATCCTTTATTTATTACCCATTTTACCTACTACCATATTTTGAAGCCATTTATTCTATTATGTTTCAATTAATCTGAAACGGACTTGTCCTTACACAAATTCACGATTAGGAAATAAATACGACTCGAGACATCACCAAAACGAGTTCGTATCAAGTTTTATGGGCTGAGGTGGATGGAAACAGAGCCTTACTCTCGTCTTCCTCCACCAAAAACATTGCTCTCTGTAGAAGAAAAAAACCTCCAAGCTTTCTTGATTAAACAGTTTGGCATGTAAGTGTTTCAAAAGCCTATTATTCATAAGTTTCATGTTTTGAGATCTGTGAATCTCAATTTAGCTAACATGCATGTTGGATTTTAAAATTGTTAAAGTTGCAAAGCTGAAAATGATTAAATGAGTGTATTAAGCTGAAAATGATTAAATGAGTGTATTAACATATAGATCAAGAACCAAATCAACCTATTGATAATAAAAGGAAAGGAAAACAACTTGAATAGTCTCTGATATCCTGTTCTGCTAGTATACCAGGTAAGTTCATAGGGTGTTGTTATATTTATTAATGAAATGTTTGAATATGAATGAATTCGAAAAATGTTAGTAAACTCATATTGATAAGGTGAGAAAGGTGTTGTTCATTAAACAGAAAGTTCTTTGATGTATATGGATCTTGAATGAAGAGATGATACAATTGGCATGCCAATAGGGGTATTTACACACTATACGGAAAGAAGGGAGATGTGAAGAAAATAAAGTTATTGAAGTTTTTTTGGAATCATGAATTTGTTACGAAATTCCAATCTAATCTTTTCGGATATTCTGGTGTGTTTTATATTGGAAAACTCGTATAAGCAAGTAGGTGTGTTATTAGGGGAGGTTATTTAGCCTACAGGCTTTGCACTATGTGGATTTAACGTGTTATCAGATGGAATAGCTCTTATATGCAATTTGGCATGTTATTGGACCGAATAGCTCTTATGAGGAAATTGGCGTATTCTCGGTTGGTTACCTACGTATTGCTTTTGTTATGAGTGGTTTATTGGGCTGAATGTTTTCTGAATAAAATGTTTATGATATTTTATATGTTTGAATGGGATGTACTCACCTTGTATACATGAATGTGTTAGCAAGATGTGGAATTTAGTATATAAATGTTTTGGCAATGTGAGTGTTATGTTTTTAACCTATGAGCTGTTGGATCACTGATGGAACGAATTGGAGTGTAAAGGGTATGAATGGTTACCTTTAATCGTCTGAAAAATCAAAGAAATAGATTACACAATTGTATGTCGATTCTAAACTGCTACGAAATGTTTCGGCCTCTATGTAATCCACCCAGTGTGACAATGAACGGTAAGCACTCTCTAAAAGTTTTTCAAAGAGAGAAAAATCTATTGACGGCTATTAGACCTCACACATACCTTATTTCAAGTATCTTAGGTTTTTCTTAAAAACGCAATATATCCTAATTTGGGAATAACTGGTTTTTTACATAAATAAAATCATAATAAATAACCAAATTTAATAATTATAATTACCATAATTATAATAATGTTTGACCAAAAATTACAATTACAGAATTATAATAATATTCAATCCTAAATTATAATTACAATAATTATAACAAGAATTTCGGTAAATTATTTTTAGTTAAATTTTATACGAATGAAATTCATATATTAATTTAACCATATTTTTCGTTATGTGTACAACATACTTGTACATATTATTTGTTCAATATTTAAGCGCCCAATTAAATTAATTCTATAATCAATTTAATTCATGTGACGATTAAACACAATACCAATTATGTTTGGATTCTATTCATTTCAACCATAGGTGTGACCTATAGGTTCTTGTAACGTTAGTAGTAATACTAGACTGATTCTAATATTACAAACAATGAGTGGCATCTAGCAATGCATCATTGCTACCTAAGTTATAAGAAGTTGTGATTCGACATAACCTCTCTATGATTAACCGTTCATGTATTAAATCCTTTTGTCCTTTATATCTAGAATGGACACAAGTCTTGGAATAGTCACACTTGCATGGTCCATCTAATGTTTCTTGATATCCTAAGTAGATTATAAAAAACAAATAAGTATTATATCTCATATCAACTTATTCGAGCATGGCCATGCATTTCTAGTCTTATTCAATAAAGTGGCCTAGGATATTGCTCCCATTATGTAGGAGGGACAAATTCTATATTGATCAACCATAACCAGTTGCGGTAGACTTTTGACTGTATCAAAATATACGACTTGCGATGTTGGGATAATGATGATCTCAAGTTTATGGATCGTATACATAATAATCACTATGAGTAATGTTGTGACTATTACAAAATAATCCAATAATCATACTCATAGCAGGTAAGTCCAATATGTTTTTCTCTAACACACATACTTATGTATTGATTTTGACATCTCATGTCATTGACAAGACTTTGTCATTAATCAAGTACACGTTAGTCTTAATGCATTATTATCGTCCAACGCCATAATAATACTCGAATAAGGACCTTTTAAGAATAATGATATTATTTTTAGGAAATTATTATAAAACTGTTTATTTATATACAAAGAAAACAAACTGAAATAATAATGGTTATGCCTTATATTAATAAACGAGGTGAAATAAGTATGTTGTTACAATCATCTCATGATTGGTCTTTGGGCATACTCTAACATGAGCTTACTAAGCATATTTAATGTTTATCCCATTTAATTTTCCCCTTTCATGTAGAGTATGTGACAGCCCTAAATTGACCCTAGTCGAGAAGTGGTTTCGGGACCGCTAAACCGAGTCATCGAAGTATTTGAATGTGATATTTATTGTCTAAAATATGTGAATATGAATGTGTGAAAGTTTTAAGCTTCGATTTAGTCAATTGCATGTGAATTTAGTTAATAGGACTTATGTGAGAAAATTTAGAAATGTGCTAGGCAAATGTAAGTGGCCTATTAATGCATGTTATAAAGATGATGGGTTTGCATGTCAAATTACCCAAAATTTGAACTAGTGGCCGGCCATGCTATGGGTTAAAACCTATTATAAACATGTTGTGTTAATGCTTTATGTTGGAAATAATAAAAGAAAAAGGATTAGTAATAAAATAATGGAAATTGGGGGGGTGATGAAAAAAAAAAGAGAAAAAAAGTTCTCATTTTGTTCTTCTTGACCGAAAAATCAAAGGAAAGAAAGGAAGAAAGGTTGAAGAGGTTCGGCCATGCTTGTAACTAGGCTAAGGTATGTTTGATGTTGTTCCATGAGATTCATGCATATTTTTAGTTGTTAGCTTGAGTTCTACCTAGCCCATGGTTTAAATCTTTGCTATGTGATGGAGATGATACTCGGCCATGGGTGTTGTCTTTTTGGTTGGTGTTTGATGTTATGGTGATGAGGCATGAAGATGATTGAATTTGAGTGCTTAATAAAAAGGATTGAATGTGAGTGTGTGTAAGAATTTGAAAAGGATGGGTCTTAACAACTTCATGAAGTATTTGGCCATGGTGCTAAAATGTTGTATTGTGTTTAAACATAGAATTTTTTAGTCATATGGATGTGTCTTGTTGTATGAGTGCTTGAACAAACTATGATTAAATGGATGCATAGATTCAAAGAGGGAAGAATTGGCTATTATGCTTGATACTAATGCCGAATATGAGAATGTTGTACTTGAAAAAAAAAATGTAAGCGAACATGACAAGTGTATAGTATTCGGCTTAGGGCATAAGGATATGAAAATTTTGAGTATTTATTTTTGATTGTGTGTGCATGACTATGGATAGTTGGCTGCCAAAAATATTATAAATACATGGTGTATGTTAAATTTATTAAGCTACAAAACATTATACATGTTCGGCCAAAGTAAATTATTTGAGTAAAGTATATCTTGATGGTACATTTCGGCTAGTATAAAATGTATATGGATGTCGTATGACTATGTTTGATTTGGAAAGTAAATTGTTTAATTTAGCTCAAGAGCCTAGAGGATCAAAGTTGGATAAGGGGAAGGAAAAAGTGATCGAATAGCCGTCGAAATCGTTCGATAACATCCGAGGTAAGTCTTTGAGTAATGGAACTTAGTTTATGATTTGATTAAGTTATGACGTATAAGCATAACAAATAAATAGTGATATAATGATTTTACTTAAATTATATGCCGAGATAATTAGTTATGCCTATGACGGGTAGTCGAATGTGCATAGAGATCATGTCATAAAGCAAATCAATTTATGCTCTTTGTATGTGGCTATTGAGCCGAAAATGGGAATGATTGATAAGTGTCTTGTGTTTGAGTTCTAGTGATGAAAATGAAATATAGATGTGATATGATTTATTGATATCGTGCATGAATATTCGGATGATAACCGGCTAAGTCCCAAGGCATTTGTGCGAGTTACTATATCCGGGCTAAGTCCCAAGGCATTTGTGCGAGTTACTATATCCGGCTAAGTCCCGAAGGCGATTGAGCGAGTAGCTATATTCGCTAAATCCAAAGGTACCGGTTTGGGAATGAGCGATCTTGCTGTATTAATTTCAATTAATACTGTTGGTAAAATCAACGATGAGGTATGTTTCAGATATGCATTGGAATAGTTGATTCATTTTAAATAGTATTTGCTCGATCGATTAATAAGCTTAGGCCTTTGGTTAAGTTGATCCCTTATGTATGAATATAAGGGTTGGAAATGTGAAGTAGGTATGATTTTGAGAATATGTGTATATGAAATTATCCGTTTAGTCATATGAATGCTATACTTGATTGTGCCTAATTTCATTGCTCAAAACTTACTAAGCATTAAATGCTTATTCCGTTTCTTTGATTCTCTGTTTTATAGATTTTGGTTAAATCGACTATTGGACTCGGGAGTGTCAAAGTCAAAGTCGCCCACACTATCAAAGCCCTTTTGGTACTCTTTTAGTTGAACTCTGATAATGGCATGTATAGGGCTGCCCTTTTGTTGTTAGTCAAGTACTTTGGTATTGTATATATTTGGATAGCCATGCGAAAATGGCTTAAATATTTTGAGCATAGCATTATAATCATTTTGTATATATATATGGTTATTGAGAGTTGTGGAAATGCTTGGCAATGATTAGCCATTGGAATGGTTATTCACGATCATATTTTCGTGCTATGTATATTAAAGGGCTAGTTGAATCATGGAAATTATGAAATAGGTAAAGTCTACCTTAAAAACAGATGCCGATAGCAGCAGTGATGTGAATTTGAAAAATCACTAAAAATAGTAAGAATGGAATTAAATAGTGAATAATTATGTAATCGAACCTTGATGAGTCTATTTTCATATGAAAGTAACGAAACGATCATATGAGCCGTATTTTATGAGATCTTTAAGTTTTCGTGAAACAGGGCCAGAGCGATTTCTGGATCCCCAGTTCCAACTTTGGAAATTCATTATAAATTAACCAGAGATAATTAGAAGTCAATCCATATATGTGACATCCCAAAATTTGAACATAGTCGGGAAGTGGTTTTGGGACCGCTAAACCGAGTCACCGACATGTTCGAACGTAATATTTATTGTCTAGAATATGTGAAAAATGCATGTGTGAATTTTGAATTCTTTGATTTAGTTAATTTGATTGTGAATTGAAAGAAAAAGGACTCATGTGAAAGGATTTAAATATATGTGGCTAATTTTAAGAGATTAATAAAAGGATGAAGTAAAATAAATGGACTTGCATGTCAAATAGCCCATTCCTAAGGCTAGTGGCCGGCCATGTCAAGAGTGATGGGCAAGGAAAACATCTTTCAAACATGTTTAGTTAATGGATTATGCTTGAAAGAATAAAGAAATGAAATTGAAAAAAAAAGGGATATGATGAAAACAAAAGAGAAAAAAAGTGTCCATCCTCTCATCTTTTCTTGCTTGGCGAATATACTAGGAAGAAAAGGGAAAAGCTTGAGAAAAATCAGCCATGGGAGCCTACTAGACTAAGGTGTTTTGATACAAGAAGGTATGTTTTATGCCACTCTTGAAAATGCATGCATGATTTGGAGGATTGGTTCAAAATTTTCCTTGAATCTCGAATCGAAACTAGGTTGTTAGGTGAGTTAAATTTCGGCCATGAATGTTGTCTTCCTTGGTGAGTGTTTTGATGTTGTTGTGATGAAAGCATGGAGATGAGTGAGTTCGAATGTTTAACAAAAAGGAAATTTTGTGCCATTGAGTTCTTGTTGTTATGTGTGTGTGTGTGAATGAGTATTCGGCCATGCTATAGAATTTATGTTGCAAAATGATTAATGCTTAATGAGATGTATAATAGTACTTGTGAATGAGCTTGAGGGTATTTAAACAATTAGACATAAAAAGTGTGGTAATGAGGTTGAAAATTGTTGGATGGTTAATTGGGTAAGGAATGAAGCATTCGGCCATATGGGGTATGAATGGGCATAGGTGTTAAATACTTTGTATTGGAAATTTTGATAATAAGTAGCAATAAATTAAGATGAGATTGAGTAAAATTTCAGCTTAGTTGTGCTAAGTATTCGGCAATAACCAAAATAATGCATGTGAATGCCGTATGTTTGTGTTTGATGGAGAGGTAAATTGTTTGATTCAGCTCAAGAGCAAAGGGGGACTAAATTGGACAAAGGAAAGGAGAAAGCAAACGAGTAGCCGATTTGGAACCGTTCTACCCCAAACAAGGTAAGTCGTTAAGCACATATGTTTGATATTGCTCAAATGATTGGAAAATCTATGCAATTGTGTTTAATGGAATGCTATATATGTATGAATGAAATTGTATGTGTATGGAGTGATGACAATTGTTGAATGTAAAAGAAATAGTGAAATGTGTAGAAAGTTTGCTTCGGCACTAAGTTTGCGGGCAATACGTGTGTATGGTGACGAGATTGGCACTAAGTGTGTGTGCTGGAAATATATGGCACTATGTGTGCGATTTACTATGGCACTATGTGTGCGATTTACTATGGCACTATGTGTGCGATTTACTATGGCACTATGTGTGCGATTTACTATGGCACTATGTGTGCAATTCGCTATGGCACTATGTGTGCGAACATAATAAGCACTATGTGTGCCACATTCGGTTGTGGAAATAAATTGTGCATGAACGAGGTAAGTGATTGAGCTACTAACTAGGTATCGAAATTGGGACCATGCGGTGTATGCATAAAATTATCTAGTACATTGTTGTTCCAACTTGTGGAAACGGATCCAAATCGATTGGGCTGACTTGGCGTTTGATTTGGTTGAAGGACTTGGCATGAGATCGAACCAAAAATTTAAGAAATTGTAGTATAGATTGTTATGGTTGGAAACATCGATTTTGTATTATTTGTTTACTCACTTATGATTGTTATTGTTGGATGGTAGAGTAGTGCTTACGACTTACTGAGTTATGTACTCATTTGGTGTGCTTATTTGTTGTTTATTTAGGTTCTTGATCCATTTTGCGTGCTCGGGACTGTCATCGAAGTCATCACACCGTCTAGCGACTTTTTGGTATCTTCTTCTTAGATGGTTTAAGAAAACATTTCGGCATGTATAGGCTATTATGTTTTGTTTGAACTTGGTATGTAAAATTTTGAATAGCCATGCGAAAATGGCTTATAAATGTTTTGAGCATAATGTTATAATCATTTGGTATGTATATGCTCATTGAGAGGCATGGAAGTGTTTGGCAATGACCAGCCATTAGAATGGGTCATCATGCTTATATTTTGGACCATATATGAAAAAGGGGTGGTTGAATCATAGAAACTATGTGTTAGAGAAAGTCTACCCTAGAAAATGATGCTGGCAGCAACAGTGACGTGGATGTGAAAAATCACTAAAAATAGTAAGAATGGAATTAAATAGTGAATAAATTATGTAAATGAACCTTGATGAATCTATTTTCATATGGAGGAAACGAAACGGTTATATGAGTTGTGTGTTAAGAGATATTTGGGTTTTAGTGAAACAGGGCCAGAACGGTTTCTGGATTCCCTGTTCCGACTTTGAAAATTAATTATAAATTAACCAGAAATAATTAGGAGTCATACCATATATGTATAAATTCCTCCTTGAGTATAGTTTCTATAGAAACAAACGGCACCAGTATTGAAGTCCTGCACAGGAGTTATTCGAGTTGTAACGCATGAAGGTCAGTGTAGTCGGCCCTGTAACATGGGAGAGTTTAACTAATAAACTGTACTAATTGGCTTGACCAAAATTCTAGAAAAAATATGTAGATGGAAATATGAGTCTAGTTTCAGAAAAATTACAAAGCTGATTTTCGAATTGTAAAACTCAAGTTATGATTTTTGAAGCGACTAGTACACAGATTGGCGACTTATGCCGAACTTCTCAATAAGTGGTTTGAAGTCTGTTGACACCTCGTGTTCGACTCGGCGACGGTCTCGGGTTCGGGGTGTTATAATATATGTATAGATTCCTTTTCGAGTCTAGTTTCTTTAGAAACAAACAACATAAGTATTGAAGCCCTGTACAGGGAGATATCCAAGTCGTAATGTGCAAAGGTTAGAATGGTCGAACCCTGTAACAGGGGAGACTTTAACTAATAAACTGTACTAATTGGCCCTACCAAAAATTCTAAAAAAAAATTTTTTGGATGGATATATGAGTCTAGTTTCAGGGAAAATTTACAGAATCAGTTTTTGAGTTTTGGAACTCGAGATATGATTTTTAAAGTGACTGTGATGCAGTTAACCAGCTTGTCCGGAATTTTAAAATGAACTGTGTTAATAAATGAAATAAGTCTGTTAACACCTCGTGTTCGACTTCGGCAACGGTCTCGGGTGTGGGGTGTTACAATTTAATTTGTATCAGAGCTACGATTTAGTCGATTCTAGGACTACCGTAATACGTTTGGGTCTAGCTATACATGCCATTATGTGATTATTTGATAGTGTGGTGATTTCTGACAATTGAAAATGTGTTTATTTATAGTAATGGATCCCGATCCCAACCGAGCGGTAGCTGATGATCTTGAGAGTGTAGTGCTGCTCCGCACAAGGGACAAGGCGGACTCTCAACCTATTGCTAGTAATCCGAATGATGAAGCTAGACAAGCTTTTTATAGCGTGATGAATGATTGGTTCAACCAATACATTCGAACTAATACGGTTGTTTCACAACCCCCATTCCCGACTAATACAACCCCTTTTGCAATACCTCCGATAATCGACCAAATAAGGTCAAATAAGCCCCTGATTGATAGAATCTGAAAACACGGGGCTACTGAATTTAAAGCTACGGACAGCGACGATGCCGTGCAAGCTGAATTTTGGTTGGACAACACTATTCGGGTACTTGATGAACTATCTTGTACACCCGATGAATGCTTAAAGTGTACTATCTCCTTGCTACGTGATTCTGCCTACTATTGGTGGAATACGTTGATTTCTGTTGTGCACAGAGAGCAAGTAACTTGGGAGTTTTTCCAAACCGAGTTTCGGAAAAAGTATATCAGTCAAAGATTCATTGATCAAAAACGGAAGGAATTTCTTGAACTTAAACAAGGTTCCATGTCGGTTCATCGATTATGAACGAAAGTTTGTAAGGCTTAGCCAGACGCCGAGAATGCATTTCTTGAAGTGTGATGTGTAAGCGTTTGAGGATGGAGTGAACGATGAGATAAAGTTGTATGTTGGCATTTTAGAAATCCGAGAATTTGTGGTACTTGTCGAACGAGCTTGCAAAGCCGAAGAGCTCAGTAAGGAGAAAAGAAAAGCTGATATGGGAGCAAAAGAGTTTCGTAAGAGATCTTCGGGAAAGCCCGTTCAACAGTCATCGAAGAAATTTAGAGATGACTTAGGCCGGTCTAGAGACACTTCGGGTTTTTCTAGACGAGATCGTGATCGACCCCCTGTGAGTACACGAGTCAATTCGGTCGCCAGTGTTGGAAATGATTGTCGAGATAGAACGGAGTGCCAGTATTGTGGTAAATGGCATTCGGGGAGTTGTAGATTCCATGACCGCTCCTGTTACAAGTGCGGATCAATTGACCACTTTATTAAAGATTGCCCGAGATTGTCTGAACAGAATGTAAATCAGAGTGGGAAACCGGGTGCTACCACTGCTCGGGGTAGACCATCTAGGAATACGGGCAATGCTAGTGGCGGTCAGAGAGGATCTAGAGATGCTACAACCAGATCTGAGGCTCGTGCTCCTGCTAGAGCTTATGCTATCTGCACGCGAGGATGCTTCCTCGCCGGATGTTATTACCGTACTTTTACTCTCTTTGATACTAATGTGATTGCTTTGATTGACCCCGGTTCTACTCATTCTTATATATGTGAAACCTTAGCATCCAAGAAGACTTTACTGTTGAGTCTCTCGAGTTTGTAATTCAGTGTCAAATCCCTTGGGTCGTTCGTGCTTGTTGACAAAGTGTGTAAGAAATGTCCCCTAGTAATCCGAGGTTCCTGTTTTCCGACCGATTTGATGCTTTTACCGTTTGATGAATTTGATGTTATCCTCAGTATGGATTGGTTGACCGTACATGATGCAATTGTAAATTGCAAAAGAAAAACCATCGAATTGAGGTGTGTAAATAACGAGATAATCCGAGTTGAGTCTACTGACTTGAATAGGTTGCCAACTGTAATATCATCGATATTGGCTCAGAAATATGTAAGAAAGGGGTGTGAAGCATACCTTGCGTATGTACTTGATGACAAAGAGTTAGAAAAGAAGCCTGAATCTGTGCCGGTGGTTTGTGAATATCTGGATGATTTTCTCGAAGAATTACCGGGTTTACCACCTATTCGGGAGGTAGAGTTTGGCATCGAGCTTGTACCTGGGACTACACAGATTTCGATAGCTCCGTATCGTATGGCACCAACAGAATTAAAGGAATTGAAAGCTCAGTTGCAAGAGTTGATGGATAGAGGTTTCGCTCGACCAAGTTTCTCACCTTAGGGTGCACCAGTATTGTTTGTGAAAAAGAAGGACGGAACCATGAGGTTGTGCATCGACTATCATCAGCTGAATAAGGTGACAATAAAGAATAAATATCCGATACCGCGTATTGACGATTTGTTTGATCAACTAAAGGGAGCCTCGGTGTTTTCAAAGATAGATTTGAGATCGGGTTATTATTAGTTGCGAATTCGAGATTCGGATATACCCAAAACTGCTTTCAGAACGAGATACGGTCACTACAAATTCTTAGTGATGCCGTTTGGGCTCACTAATACCCCCGCGGTATTTATGGATCTGATGAATCGGATCTTCAGACCGTATTTAGATCGGTTTGTAGTTGTGTTTATCGATGATATTTTGGTCTATTTGAGTAATGAAACCGATCATGCTAAACACCTGGGATTAGTGTTGCAAAATTTACGGGATAAGCAGTTGTATGCTAAGTTCAGTAAGTGTGAGTTCTGGTTAAGAGAGGTTAGCTTCTTGGGACATGTGGTATCTGCATCGGGTATTCGAGTTGATCCGAGCAAAATTTCAGCCATACTTAACTGGAAACCTCTGAGAAATATTACTGAAGTTCGGAGCTTTTTGGGACTTGCCGGTTACTACAGACGGTTTGTAAAAGGTTTTTCGATGATAGCCACACCAATGAAAAAACTACTTCAGAAAGATGTTAAGTTTGAATGGACAGAAAAGTGTCAGAAAAGTTTCGATCAATTGAAAACTCATGTGACGGAAGCTCCAGTACTAGTGTAGCCCGAATCAGGCAAAGAGTTCTTCATTTATAGTGATGCATCCTTACTTGGGTTGGGTTGTGTATTGATGCAAGAAGGTCGAGTTGTAGCTTATGCGTCGAGACAATTGAAGCCACATGAGAAAAATTATCCAACCCATGATCTCGAATTAGATGCCATCATTTTCGCTTTTAAAATATGGCGACATTACTTATTTGGTGAGAAGTGCCATGTATTTTCGGATCACAAAAGTCTCAAATATTTGATGACTCAAAGAGACTTGAATCTGCGACAAAGACATTGGCTCGAGTTGTTAAAAGATTATGAGCTTGTCATTGACTATCACCCAGGAAAGGCTAATGTGGTTGCGGATGCTTTGAGTCGTAAATAACTGTTTGCTTTACGAGAGATGAATGTACACTTGTCTGTTCTATCTGACAATGTGTTAGTAACGGAATTAAAGGCTAGACCATTATTGATTCATCAAATTCGTGAAGCTCAGAAAGTCGATGATGAATTAGTTGCAAAACGGGCTGAATGTGTTTCGAATATGGAATCAGAGTTTCAAATTGATGATGACGATTGTTTGAGGTTCAGAAGTCGTTTGTGTGTTCCAAGAAATTCAGAACTTATTTCGATGATTCTGAATGAAGCTCATTGTAGCCTAATGTCAATTCACCTGGGGAGTACGAAAATGTACAACGATCTGAGACGTCAGTTTTGGTGGCAGGGTATGAAACGAGACATTTCCGATTTTGTTTCGAAGTGTTTAATATGCCAACAAGTGAAAGCGGAACATCAAGTGCCTACAAGTTTACTTCAGCCGATCATGATACCTGAATGGAAATGGGAACGAATCACGATGGATTTTGTATCTGGGTTACCATTTTCGGCGAGTAAGAAAGATGCGATTTGGGTTGTTGTTGATAGACTGACTAAGTCGGCTCATTTTATTCCCGTACGTACGGATTATTCATTGGATAAACTAGCTGAATGATATGTTTCTCAGATTGTGAGATTACACGGGGTACCCATTTCTATTGTGTCGGATAGAGATCCGAGATTCACCTCGCAATTTTGGAAGAAATTGCAAGAAGCTTTGGGTACCAAGTTGCATTTTAGCACCGCTTTTCATCCCCAAACCGATGGTCAATCCAAGCGGATAATTCAGATACTCGAGGATATGTTGAGATGTTGCATCTTTGAGTTTAGTGGTTCATGGGAACGGTATCTATCTTTGATTGAATTCGCTTACAACAATAGTTTTCAATCAAGTATTAAGATGGCACCTTACGAGCCTTTGTACGATTAGTAAATGCCGTAAACCATTGTTTTGGACCGAGCTCGATGAAAGTAAAAATTTGAGTTGATTTGATTAAAGATCTTTGGCGGAAAGTAAAATAATTCGTGAAAGTCTGAAGGCGACATCGGATCGTCGAAAGTCGTGACGCGGATTTGAAACGAAAAGACATTGAGTATCAGGTGGGAGATAAAGTGTTTCTTAAAGTTTCACCTTGGAAAAAGATACTTAGATTTGGGTGTAAGGGCAAATTGAGTCCGAGGTTCATCGGGCCATATGAAATATCCGAACGAGTCGGTCCAGTTGCGTATAGATTGATTTTACCCCCTGAACTTGAAAAGATTCACGACGTCTTTCATGTTTCGATGCTTCGACGTTATAGATCTGATCCATCGCACATAATTAATCCATCAGAGATTGAAATTCAATCCGATATGAGTTATGAAGAAGAACCGATTCGTATCCTAGCTCGTGAAGTGAAAGAGTTATGAAACAAAAAGGTTCCTTTAGTAAAAGTGTTATGGCTCAAACACGGGATGGAAGAAGCTACTTGGGAACCCGAGAACTCTATGAAAGAACGATACCCAAACCTATTTACCGGTAAGATTTTCGGGGACGAAAATTTCTTAAAGTGGGGGAGAGTTGTGACAGCCCTAAATTGACCCTAGTCGGGAAGTGGTTTTGGGACCGCTAAACCGAGTCACCGAAGTATTTGAATGTGATATTTATTGTCTAGAATATGTGAATATGAATGTGTGAAAGTTTTAAGCTTCGATTTAGTCGATTGCATGTGAATTTAGTTAATAGGACTTATGTGAGAAAATTTAAAAATGTGCTAGGCAAATGTAAGTGGCCTATTAATGCATGTTATAAAGATGATGGGTTTGCATGTCAAATTACCCAAAATTTGAACTAGTGGCCGGCCATGCTATGGGTTAAAACCTATTATAAACATGTTGTGTTAATGCTTTATGTTGGAAATAATAAAATAAAAAGGGTTAGTAATAAAATAATGGAAATTAGGGGGTGATGAAAAAAAAAAGAGAAAAAAAAGTTCTCATTTTGTTCTTCTTGACCGAAAAAATCAAAGGAAAGAAAGGAAGAAAGGTTGAAGAGGTTCGGCCATGCTTGTAACTAGGCTAAGGTATGTTTGATGTTGTTCCATGAGATTCATGCATATTTTTAGTTGTTAGCTTGAGTTCTACCTAGCCCATGGTTTAAATCTTTGCTATGTGATGGAGATGATACTCGGCCATGGGTGTTGTCTTCTTGGTTGGTGTTTGATGTTATGGTGATGAGGCATGAAGATGATTGAATTTGAGTGCTTAATAAAAAGGATCGAATGTGAGTGTGTGTGAGAATTTGAAAAGGATGGGTCTTAACAACTTCATGAAGTATTCGGCCATGGTGTTAAAATGTTGTATTGTGTTTAAACTTAGAATTTTTAGTCATATGGATGTGTCTTGTTGTATGAGTGCTTGAACAAACTATGATTAAATGGATGCATAGATTCAAAGTGGGAAGAATTGGCTATTATGCTTGATACTAATGTCGAATATGAGAATGTTGTACTTGAAAAAAAAAATGTAGGTGAACATGACAAGTGTATTCGGCTTAGGGCATAAGGATATGAAAATTTTGAGTATTTATTTTTGATTGTGTGTGCATGACTATGGATAGTTGGCTACCAAAAATTTTATAAATACATGGTGTATGTTAAATTTATTAAGCTACAAAACATTATACATGTTCGGCCAAAGTAAATTATTTGAGTAAAGTATATCTTGATGGTACATTTCGGCTAGTATAAAATGTATATGGATGTCGTATGACTATGTTTGATTTGGGAAGTAAATTGTTTGATTTAGCTCAAAAGCCTAGAGGATCAAAGTTGGATAAGGGAAGGAAAAGTGATCGAATAGCCGTCGAAATCGCTCGACAACATCCGAGGTAAGTCTTTGAGTAATGGAACTTAGTTTATGATTTGATTAAGTTATGACGTATAAGCATAACAAATAAACAGTGATATAATGATTTTACTTGAATTATATGTCGAGATAATTAGTTATGCCTATGACGGGTAGTCGAATGTGCATAGAGATCATGTCATAAAGCAAATCAATTTATGCTCTTTGTATGTGGCTATTGAGCCGAAAATGGGAATGATTGATAAGTGTCTTGTGTTTGAGTTCTAGTGATGAAAATGAAATATAGATGTGATATGATTTATTGATATACGTGCATGAATATTTGGATGATAACCGGCTAAGTCCGAAGGCATTTGTGCGAAGTTACTATATCCTGCTAAGTCCCGAAGGCATTTGTTCGAGTTACTATATCCGGCTAAGTCCCAAGGCGCTTGAGTGAGTAGCTATATCCGCTAAATCCGAAGGTACCGGTTTGGGAATGAGCGATCTTGCTGTAATAATTTCAATTAATACTGGTAAAATCCCAACGATGAGGTATGTTTCAGATATGCATTGGAATAGTTGATTCCTTTTAAATAGTATTCGCCGATCGATTAGTAAGCTTCCGCCTTTGGTTAAGTTGATCCCTTATGTATGAATATAAGGGTTGGAAATGTGAAGTAGGTATGATTTTGAGAATATGTGTATATGAAATTATCCGTTTAGTCATATGAATGCTATACTTGATTGTGCCTAATTTCATTGCTCAAAACTTACTAAGCATTAAATGCTTATTCCGTTTCTTTGATTCTCTGTTTTATAGATTTTGGTTAAATCACTATTGGACTCGGGAGTGTCAAAGTCAAAGTCGCCCACACTATCAAAGCCCTTTTGGTACTCTTTTAGTTGAACTCTGATAATGGCATGTATAGGGCTGCCCTTTTGTTGTTAGTCAAGTACTTTGGTATTGTATATATTTGGATAGCCATGCGAAAATGGCTTAAATATTTTGAGCATAGCATTATAATCATTTTGTATATATATATGATTATTGAGAGGTGTGGAAATGCTTGGCAATGATTAGCCATTGGAATGGTTAATCACGATCATATTTTCGTGCTATGTATGTTAAAGGGCTAGTTGAATCATGGAAATTATGAAATAGGTAAAGTCTACCTTAAAAACAGATCTGACAGCAAGAGTGATGATGAATTTGAAAATCACTAAAAATAGTAGGAATGGAATTAAATAGTGAATAATTATGTAATCGGACCTTGATGAGTCTATTTTCATATGAAAGTAACGAAACGATCATATGAGCCGTATTTTATGAGATGTTTAAGTTTTCGTTAAACAGGGCCAGAGCCTGGATCCCCTGTTCCAACTTTGGAAATTCATTATAAATTAACCAGAGATAATTAGAAGTCATTCCAATATGTATAGATTCCTTTTCGAGTCTAGTTTCTTTAGAAACAAACGGTATAAGTATTGAAGCCTGCATGGGAGATATCCAAGTCGTAATGCGCGAAGGTCGAATGGTGAACCACATGTAATGGGAGACTTTAAAAATAAACTGTAATAATTGGCCGAACCAAAAATTCTAGAAAAAAAATTTGTGGATGGATATATGAGTCTAGTTTCAGGGAAAATTTACAGAATCAGTTTTTGAGTTTTGGAACTCGAGATATTATTTTTAAAGTGACTGTGATGCAGTTAACCAGCTTGTCCGGAATTTTAAAATGAAATAAGTCTGTTAACACCTCGTGTTTGACTTCGGCAACGGTCTCGGGTACGGGGTGTTACAGAGTAGTTGGTAGAACTCAGCAGGTGGATTGATCTACAACTCACACTATCCAACTTTTTTTTTTTGGTAGAATTATTTTAACTCTGCATTGGGTCTAGTGGCATTTATACAAGGTCTATTTTGTGAACTTGAATGTGAAATGAATGGTAATGAATTGAATGTTTATATATTCATACTCTTTCGTGATGCTTGTTCAATGTTGGAGTAGACAATTAGCACACTTGAAATGAAAACAATTGCATGTACTGAATATGCTAACTTATTTTAGATAGTTGAAGGAAATAAAATGCGAACCACATTATCTTCGTCAACTGCAGCGTGCTATCTGAATGTGAGTCTATGTGGTAGATAAGATTAGATCATGGGGTCATGGTGTTCTAATTAAGTACAAGGATATGGTGAACCCTCTTCCTCATTCATTTGTTGAACAAGCCTTTGGCGGACATCTTTTGGCGAACCACCTTGGCATTCTTCGTTTAAAACTTTCGAATGGAAACTATAAATCACCTGAAACTAAAGATGTCTATTTAAAAACTTAACCAGTCTCATTTATGTTATAACCTCTAATATTTGTATGTGATCTAAGTAAAGCTACATTGAAATTTTTTTGATGGTTGTGCACATAAATGTCTCTATTTTACTGTAGCATCCTGTAACTTAGGTTCGGCGACCAAACTAGGCGAGGAGTGTTAAACATACAATCCCTCATTCTTCCTAAATACTTGAGTATATGATTAACTTCTTACCATTGTCTTGGTCTTGGATTTGTCTGATATCTACTTACCAACCCCACTACAAAACAAATGTCTAGACGTGTACATAACATAACATACATGAGACTTCCTACTACTGAAGAATAAGGAACCTTTCTCACATTCTATCTTTCTTCCACTATCATAGGACAATCTTCCAAAGAGAGATGAAATCTCGATATAAAAGGTTGATTTCCCTTCTTCGAATCGGTCATTGCATAACTCTCCAATATCTTGTCTATGTATAAAGCTTGCAATAATGTTGTCACTTTCTTCTTTTGATCCCTTAAGATTTGAATGCGCAGAACAAAGTTAGCTTCTCCCAAGTCCTTTATCATAAATTGTTAGGTTAGCCACAGTTTAACCGATGAGAATGTCCCTACATAATTCCCAATGAGGAGAATGTCATCAGCATATAGAACGTGAAATACCATCTTTCAATCCTTTATACGCTTATAAACATATGGTTCATCTACATTTTGCTCAAATCCAAAGGTTTTGATCGTTTGGTCAAATCTTTGATTCCATGAGCGCGATGTTTGCTTAAGTCCATATATGGATCTAAGTAGTTTGCAAACTTTATGCCTATTTCTTTTGGCTATATATCTGATGGGTTGCATCATATAGATGCTTTCTTCAATATAGCCATTGAAAAACCTTTTCTTGACATTCATTTGCAAGATCTTATTTTCAAGAGTCACTGCAATGGATAGCAATGTGCAGACTGACTTGAGCATGGCAACTAAAGAAAAGGTTTCTTTGTATCTGATACCTTCTTTCTGAGTATAACTTTTTGCAACAAGTCTAGCCTTATAAGTTTCACTTTTTTTTCTTTTGTACCCTATGGGTTTTATCCCTTCCAATAAGTCTATAAGTTCCCACACTAAATTGAAGTCCATAGAATCCATCTCAACTTTCATAGCTATTTCTCAGAGCTTGAAATCAGCACTCTGTATCGCTTCATCATACATGAATTGGTCATCATCTTCCTATTCGGTAGACTCAATGTTAAAAAACACTTCTACAAAATTGGTAGAACTCAAGCCTTTGATACACCCTCCCATTATGATGAAGCACTCTATACTACTATTCATTTGCAGGTATACTATTAGGAATTGGTTTTGGTACCACTTTTGTAGGGTTTTGTATATTTCTTGAAAGTTCATATAGTACCTCTATACTCCAAGGTTTGAAGTCATTCATGAAACATTTTGCAAGTAAAGTGGCATTTAGTTGACACTATAACTGTTTGCTATTTCGAGTTATAAAACAAATCACCCATTTGATATCCTACAAATATGCACAGTTCTATCTGTGAATCTAACTTCCTCCCATCTTTATCCTCAAATCCTTAAATGGTTTAGATTTGACTTCCTATCATACCACAATTCATACGGATTTTTTGATATTGCCTTAGTTAGCACATCATTTAGAATATTGCAAGTCATTTGTATGCATATCCTCAAAAAGAGATTGACAATTTCCAATAACTTAACATCAAACATACCGTGTCTAACAACATTTGATTCATTCTCTCTAACATGCTATTTTATTTTTGAGTGCCCAACGCAGTTAACTAGTATAGAATATTATTCTCTATGAGGTACCTTAGGAAATCATCTGATAAATATTTCCCACTTTGACCAACCCGAAGTGTCTTTATGGGTAAACCTAGTTATTTCTCCACTTCAGCAAAAAACTCTTTGAATTAGTCAAAGGTTTCACTCTTGTGGTGTATTAGGCGCACATACCCATATATGGAATAATCATAAAAAAAAGGTTAGATAATACTCATAACCACCTCCTGCACAGACGCTCATGGGGCCACATACATCAGTGTGCACAAGCTCTAGGAGTTTTACAACTCTTATTCCTTTCTCATTAAAAGATCACTTAGTCATCTTAACTTCCATGTAAGATTCTCATTGTGAAAGATCAACTTCTTTAAGCGAGCTTAAGATGTCGTCTTTTACAAATCCAGTGATTCTTTCTTAGTAATTATGATCAAGTCTCAAATGCCAAAGGTACACCTCATTAGAGTGAGAATTTTTAAGTATTTTATTCGATATTTCAGCCTCAAGCAGTGTGTACATCTTTGGTTTGATAAAATAGAGATTATTTGACATCCTTCCATTATAGATAAGATTGCGATTTCTAAATATTGCAATTCCATTATTAAAAGCTTATCAGCATATAGCAATGAACTATCTCATCAGACTCCTCCCAACGTTTTCTAGCCTCATCTTGAGTGGTCGGAGGGCACTTATCAAGAATTGGTTTTAAGTTTCTCACTATTTAGAACAATTATCAAGTTCCTTTTCCATACTTTATAGTTATTTTCGTTCAGTTTGTTTTCAATGAGAATGTTCAATAAGGAAGTTAGTGTCATTTTCAAACTAAAAATAAAATATTCATATATTAATATCTTTGTATTAAGAAAATGTTTGAATTTTTTTTGCAACATTATGATATGAATTAAGATGATGCATGTGTCTGAAGTTAAACCTTGAAAAAATTTTTAAGTTATTGCAACGATAATTCCTACACCTACTGAATCAAGCGACCGTAAGGTGATCATGAACAACTAGCAAGAACATGGATTTCCATCCAATTAGAATATTAACCTAATTCTTTAAGCATTCACACATACTAATAATCGTGTAACGTTTGACCATCTTTCTAGCTTAAGTAGAGCTCCATGGAGAGTTACTTAACTAGAAGATCTTGAGTGTATTACCATCAACTCAACACCCATCGTTTCATGAACCACAAATAAGTCATTGTGGGACAATCTCACCGAGTAGCAGACTGAGACTATTTGTCCTCTTTAAAGATAGAACTTCTTGAAATATCATATGATAATACCTGCCACGAAGGTTGTTCCAACTATTATATGATCACAAGAGAGTTCTACTTACTTTCTGGAAATCTCTTCAATGGGATCCACATGACAATCCTACCTTGGGCTAGTTAAATATCCATGTCATCACAAGAGACCAGCAATGGAAACCATAGGTATTGTTCAGCGACCTTATACCACTCAATATTTTAAAAAGCGTGCAAGATTTTTAATGTCCAATTTCAATCATGAATGATCAATATATGCATGACAAGTACATGTGACATTCTTTCCTAAACTATATGGCATACTTATCTCATATATGTATGAAGATACATTCACAGTCATATAAATGTCATCATGCTTATTCAACAAATAAAAGCATAAAATTAAATAACTCTGAGTAGCCAAAGTTTACATGATTCCGTTCTAGAAAAATAAAAACTGTAAAATTACAAAACTCATCCCAAAGCATACTTTGGGTCTTTAATTTTGCCACCATAGACTTCTGCTACGGTATTGGTTCACATTTCTATCATCGTCACCTTATTTTCGTCATTGTTTCTATGTCATCGCTACCAGCCACTGTCGTGGACCACTGCTAGATTATCGTCAAACCACCACTTAACCACCGTTGGGTCACCGTCAGTCATTCCTAATTTGGCTAGGTTAGGTTTGTATCATCTCGATTGGTTTTGATGTATCTCAATTTTTTAGATTTCATTGGGAAACATTAGGTTACAAAATTCCTATGTCTATTTCCAGCTCACATATTTTATTCTAAATAAATCACAACTTTGGTAAAATTACTTTATCATCCATAATAAAAATATATATATCACACATTTATTCGCATACATTCCCTTAAACATGAATACAACTACGAGAATACGACATATTATAAAAAATAATCATACATGAATAAGAGAGAGAATTTAGATCTTGGTTTATACTATAAACATGACATAACATGGCTCTGATATCAATTGTTGAAAAAATTTTTAGTAGAAAACAGTTTTCTTGCACAGCGAAAAATAAAAATTTTGGAAATCAATTTGGTTTGTGATATTTATAACAATAAACCCTATATTGATATCGTACCTAGTTTTCGAATAAACATATCCTTATTGTTGTTGACTTTCAACCAAATGATCTTCTCTGCTCTTCTCAAACCATGAATTGTTTTGAGTGTGGGCTCGATCAAATTTAATCAAATACAAAAACTAGAAATAGTTTTCTTTTCTTTTTGGGTTAAAACGAAAATTATCTTCTCAAAATAGAAATTGACAAAATTGTTATTCCAGAAAAATATATTTAATAGTTGAGAATAAATTCTCTTTATTTTTCGGTAGAGTAACAATATTTTAAAGTT
The DNA here is from genome assembly GCF_025698485.1 of Gossypium arboreum. Taxonomy (NCBI): domain Eukaryota; kingdom Viridiplantae; phylum Streptophyta; class Magnoliopsida; order Malvales; family Malvaceae; genus Gossypium; species Gossypium arboreum. Next base: position 63,487,160 of record NC_069079.1, on the reverse strand, counting down.
TAATAAATAGTCTTAATATGAGTTGTGTACGAAATAGCTTTGTAATAGTGATATTCAGGCTTTGAGCCTAGCAAGCCTTGTGCTGGTGATTATAATCGGGCTTTATACCTAGCAGGCTTAATGTCGGTGAATAAATATCAAACCTTGGTCTAGTAGGCCTTGTGCCGGTGTGTGATTCAGGCTTATACCTAGCAGGTTTTATACCGGTGATTTATTTTCAAGCCTATGCCTATAAGACTTCACATTGATGTGGAAATTGAGCATGTAAGTTGATCCAAATGACCTTGTATATTCGTCCACATAGGTATGTACATATGTGATGATATATTGAACTTGTATATTTGGCCACATGTGATGTTATATTAAACTTGAATATTTGACTACATGTGATGTTTTATTGAGCTTGTATATTTGGTCATATATGATGATATATTGTACTTGTATGTTTGGCGATATGTGATGATATAATGAACCTTGAGTATTCGGCCATACAAGTAAGTATTTATAAGATGATATATTGGATCTTGAATATTCGGCCAAATAGGTGTGTATATATGTGATATTATATTTGATTTTCTATAATAGACCAAATGAATGATGTTGCTTTATAAAGTTGTAACACCCCTCACCCGTATCCAAGGCTGGAACAGGGTATGAGGCATTACCAGACTTAACCATACACATGACGAAAATCGGGCCATAAAATTTCATTTAATTCAAAACTTTTCGAACATAAGCATAGACTCATATTTAAAGACATATAATGTGGCATAAATGAGCACTTACACATCCATAATCATGCAATAACATGTCATTCACTTTAAACATATTTGCTTACTATCTTGTATATAATATACATTCTTACACTAACTAGAACTAGACATGCTAAATCTTACTCTCATTTTATATCATCATAATGTAGTTACCAATTTGTCCATTAAACATCCATATTCAAGGCAACATTACTCATTTCCATTTAATTCATGATCCACTAGCCTGCATTTAACTTACCTGATGTATTACAAATCATGCATAACAAACAAAGCTAACTATATCATCACATCAAAACATAGGACATGGCATAAGTAATTAAACTTACAAACCATAATGGATAAGGACCACATCTCATGATCATATACGATGACTCAATGCAGACCGATACATACGGTCAAAGTCATAATAATAATACATATCACAACCCAACTTCCTATACATGCCACTCACTTGATATTTCTAATATTTGAATTAATTCTCCCAAAAATGATAGCTTGATAGTGTGATTTTGTCTCCGACGATCTCCAACCCCGAGCTGACCTACCAAAACTGAAGAAGTAGAAAGGAGGGGTAAGCTTTATGCTTAGTAAGTCCATATGAAGTTAATAAGCAATTACCCACATTTTTTTTAAACACATTTTTTTTAAAGTAAAACATCATAATCATATAATTTACTCTTGTTTAGGTTAAGTTGTTTTACCCTGTTACAGTTACTAATTCATTTATATCTGGAGCTATGAGACTCCAAATTAAGTTTCGTTAATTTTTTATGAAACTAGACTCATATACCTTTCTCCCATAAAATTTTCATAATTTTTGGTTTAGCCAATTAGTACATTTTATTCATTAAATTTTCCCCTGTTTTGCTGTCCAACAGTTCTGACCTCTCTTCACTAAAAATTACTTTTCTCATAGTACAAAATTCTAATAATGCTCTGATCTATCTTTATAGAGAATAGACTCATTAAGGATTTTAATAATATAAATTACAACCCATAATTATTTTTATAAATTTTTTAATGATTTTCTCAAATCAGAATAGGGGATCACGAAGTCATTCAGACTCTATCTCAAAAACATTAAAATATCTCATAATAGAAATTTCTATTGCATATATCGTTTCTTTTATATGAAACTACACTCATTGGGATTTAACCTCATATTTTATTAAGCCCCTATTTCAATTTCCACAATTTATGGTGAATTTCCAAAGTTGCACCACTGCAGTAACCCAAAACTATCAAGGCTAAATTTACTCATTCATTACTATTATTCACCAAATCCATACAATATCATTTCATTCATAATGGTAAGAACACATAATTATGCTTCATAAGCATAAATCCATAATCTCAATGTCATCAAGTATCAAGGACTTAATCCAAATCATGTCATTTCATAATATTCACCAAATACTATATACATCATAGATCATCACATGTCAAGGCATCACATATAAGTTTAGTGTACATACCTGTACAACTTGTAACATAACTCGAAGACATACTCACCAATGGCTTATCTCATTGGGATCATCAACGAATACTTCGCTAAATTACCCGTTGAACACTCAGAATATAATCGGATACACGGAATGCATGCACATAAGTGCCATGCCCACAGCTAGAAAAACTCAATAGCCTGCGGAATATATGTGTAGCTAAGCTACCATGTAACCCACCCATAAGTTAACTCGGACTCAACTCAACTAGTTTAGATGCCTAGTTACATCTCACGAACTCGGACTCAACTCAACGAGTTCGAAACTCAAATATCCTAGTGACATGTCACTTGCATCCTAATCTATTCCTAATATTCAAATGGGGATTTTCCTCAATCACACATCTTTGCTGTCTTCCACGAAATGTCGGAACTGATACTTGATAACATTTCATATTTATCAAGTAGCTCACATAATTTCACATTTCATATTTCATATTTCATGATAATAATCATCATATCATATAAATAACATTAAATTACACATTGCACTATAAAAAAAAATCATATGAACTTACCTCGTATGCGAAAATGACCATTTTTACCATTTTGTCCATAACTTGATACTTTTTGATTTTAGCCCGAATTTCTACTTTTCCTTACTCTATAATTTCAAATATTGCCTAATTAGGACTCACATTATTCAAATTAACCCAAAATCATATTTTGGAAGAATTACAATTTTGTCCCTAAACTTTGTCAAAATTACATTTTTTCCCCTAGACTCGTAAATTAAACTTCATCCTATTTCCTTATGTTTTATGACATGCTGATCATTTTTTCCTTCTATAGCAACATCAAATTTGCACTCTAACATGTATTTATGAACATTAGGTATTTTTATCGATTATGTCGTTTTACTTGTTTTCATGAAAAATCGCTTAGTAAAAGTTGTTTATCACAATTTCAAACTTCATATTCTACCATAATAATTAAAATAAACTCATTTCACCTATGGTTATTTTTCCAAATATAAACCCTAGGTTAAATTATTGCTAGAATAAGCTTAACCAAGTTACCGAGATTTCAAAAATGTAAAGAACTTTAAAAACGGGGCTAGGGAGCATTTACAATCGAGCTTGGGAGTTTGAACAAACCTTAACCATGGCTGCTACTGGTAGAAACGGTTGAATGAAGAAGATGATAGCTAATTTGGCTTATTTTCCTTTTTAATTCTTTTAATTATTGGTTTACCAAAATACCCTTAACTTAAAAATATTTTATTACACTCATTTCATGTATATTTTTGTCCAGAAATTAACCAATGGTCTAATTACCATTTAATGACCCTCAATTTAAAATTTCATAACAATTGGACACCTCTAGCAGTAGAACTCAACTTTTGCACTTTTTACGATTTAGTCCTTTTGACTAAATTAAGTGCTCGAACGTCAAAATTTTCAAACGAAATTTTTACGAAATTATTCCTTGAATTCGTAGACCATAAAAATATAATAAAAAATAAAATTTTCATCTTCAGATTTGTGGTCCCGAAACCACTGTTCCAACTAGGCCCAAAATCAGGGTGTTACAACTCTCCCCCCTTTAGGGATTTTTGTCCCTGAAAATCTTACCGAAAAAGTAGTCTTAACTTAGATTTCTCAATCTCATACTCGATACCAAAGTACCTTCACTTAGGTGGTGCCTACAATACATCTCTTTAATTTCTCATATGATCTGAAAGCTTACGGACTCAACTCCCAATTGTTCTTAAATTTTCAAAGGCTTCCCAGTTTCCCATGATATCATGACATAAAACCAGGATCTCAATTTGGTTTATGGAGGCTAGAATTCCAAGAAATCCAACAATCAAAGGGACCTGCACTCTTCTGAAATAATCATATAGATTTTCATCATCGATAAATCACATTCCAAAAACATCTGAATCAAATTACAGTACACGTCATCACTCTCTGAATGAATAGGCAAATTTTCACTGTGAGCTTTGTACAATTCTTTCTATATAAGCCTCAGAATAATAATACCATGAATCAAATCCAATCTGAAATTCAACATCAAAAGTTGATCCTCACTGTACTCTTTTAGTTTACTACTCACTATCACATTTTCCTCTTTCCACTACGGAAATAATTCTGATATAGCCTCGAAAATATTCCTTCTCAGTCTCATCCTAATATTAATACTGGCAGAGATAATTCTGGTAGATCCTGATGCTCGACTTTAACCCCATCAACAACTCAAATTTTTTGTGACATCAAATGCTCCAAACTATCACATTACCTTATTTTCTTGAAACACATCACCATTCATACAACAGTGCATTACTGAAAATTAGGAAATCTTTACTCAATGCAGACTAGTCCAATTCAGACGCTTTGGTTAGAAATATTCTCATCTGTCCAAACCTTGCTAACATGTAATAAATTTTTTAGCTTTCGCAAGATGAAAACTTTATCATTCTTAGTAGCTTCAACTTATATCAAATTTTTCTAAGAGATATACACTTCTTGTTTAGACTATTTGCCTTTTACCCGTAAAGAAATGAAATTCTATTATCAGACTTGGGAAAAATGATCCTGACATAATTGTCATATGAAATCTTTCAAATAAATAATTCACACAAATTAAACACTCGAGCCGATCTAAACACCGTTGAATGACATTTCAAGTAATCCTTTCTTCTAGTTACTAAACAATTCATCATGCAGTCCTTTTCTATTTATTCCTTACGCTAATCAAAACCATCTCAATTTCATTAGCTCAAGTAACCAAAATATCTCAATTGAAGTCATTAATTATAATTGACTTACTTGAGAGAAGTAATCCACCATACCGATTGAAACTCGAGCTTTTACAACTTATGCCTTTACTGTTGTCAAATCCTTACACGGAAATTTGAGAAATTCCAATACTAAAATCACCACATTACCAAGATCAAATCGGAAGTATAGTCATGCTTGCCATGATTATCACAAGCTAAAGAACGCACTTCGAACATAAGTCATAATTGACAAATTATAGAATAAAGATAACAAGAAAATCGAATAAAGAAATCTAAGATACGATACTATACCGGAAAATCGAAAACCAAACTCATAGGAAAATATGGAAGATCTCAAAAATTCCTCATAGAAAAGAAGTCCAGAAGAAAACATCATTTAATCCCACTGGAATCAAATTTAACAAGAGCAATGTATCTTCCGATACATATATATCAAATGGAGCATCAAGTAGAAGAAACAATATCATAATATCATACATATCCTCTCATCAGTTCTTATCAGACGAAATGTAATAAAATGCCTGAGGAAATACAACAATACAAATTATAAACCAGTCAGACTACTAATGTTTCTTTCTAACACCAGGATTAGAAAACATTCCCATATAACAAGAATTTCTTCAAAAGATCAACAGCCATAGAAATTTTTCTGAGAACGGATAAATACGTAGAACATTTCAGAAGAAACTGTTAAATCTGTTCAGCCGTAACTGTCACATTCAGATATTACACATTTCAAATACCATTTCCCACAACTAGTTCTGCCATCACAAATTTCATGTAAGACCTTTCACTAAAGAAGGTCTGAATAAATTTTGATTTACACATTTCTCAACCTTGTACCTAAGTAATTCAATTTACCAAAGTAAATTCATTCTCTAACTGGGACAGTGCATAGCTCCAATAATCTTTATGTCAACCTGATACTTTTCTATCTCTAAATTTACTTATCAACTCATTCTCAATCTCTAAGCGTACTTATAATTATTCTATCATTGAACTCTTTGGTTTTTTAACCGGGAACTTATTCAGTACAAATCTCATGAAATTCCATTATAACACCACTTCGATAAGGGAGAAGGGTTGTAGGGCCTCTGACTCAACTTTCTTATACATATACATATGACACAACTTTCATCATCATAGCAACATCGTCAAAATCATGTCATTCATTTCAGGAAACGCAACATTCATATTGGTTTACACCAATTTTCCAATTATCCCATTTACACAAGTATACTTATGCATGCATCTTACGTTTTCTGGATAGCTTTACTTATCCATTCATTTAATTAAATAAGTTGTGCTCATGACATCACATAAGGGCCAAACAAACATGAATATTTGCATCAAAATCGTAACTTTCACTTTGTGTATCATCATATACATATCATTACAATCATATAATTCAGTCCCAAAAATTTAACATAGATAAGTACATTTTGTTATAATTCTTTATCTCATAAAAATATCATTAACATTCATCGACATTCAATGTCCAATCAAGACAATGACATTTTCATTTGTATCATGATATTATGAACCCTTACTCATACCTCTATGAATTTCTATTTATCCCATTCAACTTGTCAAGTAAGTCAAGTGCACTACATCATATGAGCATTAAGCAAATATAGGTATTTATCACAATATAAACTTTCATATCACGTGTTATCACATATATATATCATAAACTTTTATTCATACTTTTCTGAACCGAGACTTATCATAATCATAATTTTACTCAAATACCTTCAATCACCTTCAACATGGTTGGTGCAGCTCGGTTGAAGAGTACCTTTGTCTAAATAAGATGGTGCTCTTACACATCGGGAGACATCACACTATCAAGGATCCGTGGCATGTACAACTAGACTTTTACACATGCTAGGTTAGTCTGAAAATCGACTAAACTATAGCTTTGATACCACCAAATGTAACACCCCTTAACTCTAACACCACAAACCCGGCCTAGCTGTTACGACCGAATCCGGTGTGTGACATTACCTACCACTAACCAAGTTACCTAGTTTACTAAAGTTTGGGTGAGCTTTGCAAAAACTATTAATGAAGTTTTAAGAGAAATGTTCCGATTCACTAGTGTGAGTCCTATCTATTATCGATTGTTAAGGGTTTAGAAAAACGTGACTTTTTTTGCACCTTGAAAAGTTTTGTTTTGAAGACGTTTGATTGTCGTGTCGGTTTGAAACAAGTAATTTTTGATAAACCTAGAGTTAACCAATTTCAAGGATTCAATTTAAGTGATGTGAATCTTAAGTCGAAAACGATTTAAGTAATTTAAAAACCTAAAATAAAAATAATAGAGTGGCCCTATTACAACTGTAACCAAAATAGAAATAATCAAAAATAAATGCGAAATTTAAAAGGAAGCTACTTGAAACTTATTTAAAACCAGAAATTTAATCTTCGTGGCCACTCTGAATCCCGCCCAGCTCCAAGTCCACCAACTAGGGCATGGAAGAGAAAGGGGGTGAGTTTGTAAAACTGAATGTATATGGAAAACCCATCCAAAGCTCAAGTTAGCTCAAGCCCATTGGGCCTAAGCCCTATTCAGATAATCATGGTCTCGGGTCAAGCTATTTTCGAAATTTATAAACTGGGCCTTAGCCCCCTTTTCAGATAATAGTATGGCCCATAGACCCATTCCAAAACAGAACAGACATATTCGTGTATGCAAGCCCAACCCAGCCTATAACCAACTACTACACTCCACTCGTACTAGCCCTCCACTTCATGTGGGGAATAGCTCAACCCACCCAGCCCTACACTCCACAGTTGCAGCATAGCTGCTTAGATATTAGTAAGTTGAGGTCAAGCCTCCAGTACGTGGTCAAGCCACTTTCAGTACTTCCTCCATCAATAACCCAGTCCCATGCATTAGATAATAATAACATGGCATGCAGTAAATAGTAACAGTCAAACATGCATTCAGGTAAACCTTAACCCTAGGGGTATATCAAGAATTTTGCTCTAGGGTAAAAGCGTAAACTTTCCACCTATAAAGGTATTTCAGTACTTTTATCAGTTTTAAGGGTTCTCATAAATGTTACGGTCCTTACTAGCCCATTTATCATCGCAGTAATTTATTTACCTTAATTTCACAATTTTAGCCATTGGGCCCTAATACCCCTAATGGGCCCTACAGTGTCTATTAGCAATTTAAGCCCATTTAACTCAAGTTTTATGACCAGTTTATCGGTTTAAGCAGTTTCGATTCTACAGTCTAACAGAACATACTTATTGCCAATTTTTTTATATTATATATTTTTATTATTTTTTTATTGATTAGCCTGTATGAGCCCGTAGCCCATTGGGCCCAGTTTTAGCCTATCAAGGCCCAATTACCGAAGTGCACGAAATTTTACACACGACTAACTTACCACTTTGTGATTTCAGATCTAATGATTTTTAAACATCTTGTGAGCACTCGCACACTCACAAGCCCACAAAATGCCAGAATTTCGGCATTTCGGCTTTTACCGAATTGAACTATGAGAGGGTGTTCGATACACACCTGTTTCACGACGACTGCTACTGAGATCCCTTACGATATCCTTTTTGCCGAAAACCGATGACTAGATCTAAGTCTAGTTGTTCCAAAGATCCAAGCCTTCGATCAAACCTATAGAAGACACACTTATTCCTCTTTGATTTCTACGCAGATCTGATGTAGATCTATCCTCTAAACGATAGTAAACCTCGAATCCAGGAGATCTGAAGTTTCGGCTATGAGTCCCTAAATCTATGGAATTTCGGCTTTTTAAATGATGAAGAAGATGACGATTTGAGGCTATAACTTTGAAGTAATGTTGCCGACAGATACTAAGGGTTTAGAGAAGATGAAAGTTGATCAAAAAGAACAAAAATAACTGAAGGATTTTGGCTTGGAGAAATCAGCACAAGAAGTGAGTTTTCGGGATTTCGACTTTTATGGTAATCGGTTATGGAGGTTTTATAGAGGATGGGATTTACAGAGGAGGTGAGTAAGGTGATTAGAAGGTTTTGGGTAGAAGAAAAAGCAAAAAGGAAGAAAGAAAATAGAGGAAAAAGAGAGGAAGAAGAAATCGGCACCAAGGAGAAGGAATTTCCGTTTTCGGCTTTTGTGAGAACTCAGAACGGATGAATGGCAGTGAAAGCTTTCAGGTGGCTAACCCTAATTCTCCAAAACAGAAAAAGAAAAGAACCTAACCCTAATATCAGCTAAAACAATTGGCCCAACCTCCCTAAGGCCCTTGCCAAAATTCACTTAAGCGATCACATGCCCGGCACATGCCTAAAATTAAAAAGTAACCATATGCCTACCTTGCAACTTGAACCCTAGACCTTTAATTCCTTCCCAGACACCATTTTTTTAGGAACTTAGTGGTGCCACCTTGCCACTTTACCAAGGCCTTATTTGCATCATAATTTACGAAGTCCTTCTTAAAAGTCCACTTAACCAAGTCTCCTATTCACTTAAAATCCAACCTTGATTTTTTTACCTTATTTAACTTAGGCTTGGGCCTTTTAAAGGCCCACTAACACACTTAAACACAATTCCAATATTCAGAACACCAAAATTTCAAAATTTACCAAAGATCACAAAAACCAAAAAAATCTCAAAAATTAAGGTGTTACAACTCTACCCCCCTTAAAGAAATTTCGGCCTCGAAATTTACCTGATCCAAAAAATTGAGGGTATTGTTGACGCATAGTCTCTTCTGATTCCCAAGTAGCCTCTTCCCTTCCATGATTAGGCCACAGTACTTTCACCAACGGAACTGACTTCCTTCTTAAAACTTTAACCTCTCAATCTAAAATTTTCACGGGTTCCTCCTCAAAGGTCAAATCAGTCTTTAATTCAATCACCTCCACTGGCATAACATGTGAAGGATCCAATCAATATCATCTCAACATGGACACATGAAAGACGTCATGGATTCTGTCCAACTCCGGTGGTAACTCTAACTGATATGCTACTGGCCCTACCCATTTAAGAACCGATAAAGCCCTATAAACCGCAGACTCAGTTTACCCTTCTTGCCGAACCTCAAGATCTTCTTCCAAGGTGAAACCTTCAAGAAAACCATATCCCCAACAGTGAACTCAATCTCTTTACGCTTTAGATCTGCATACGACTTTTGTCTATCAGATGCCTCCTTTAATTGATCTCTTATCAACTTAACCTTACTTTCAGTATTTGCCACTAATTCCGGTCCAAGCATTTGTCGTTCACCCAACTGTGTCCAACATGTAGGCGTACGACATCTTTGCCCATAAAATGCCTCATATGGAGCCATCTGAATACTTGCTTGGTAGCTGTTGTTGTACACAAACTCCGCCAATGGCAAGTAGTCCTCCCAACTACCACGAAAATCGATGATACAACTTCTTAACATATCCTGCAAAACATGAATAACCCTTTCTGACTGTCCATCTGTCTGAGGGTGAAAAGCAGTACTGAAATCCAATCGTGTACCCAATGCCTCTTGCAACTTCTGCCAGAACCGAGATGTAAACCTAGGGTCTCGATCAGAAATAATCGACACTGGCACCCCATGCAGTCTCACTATCTCCGCCACATACAACTTGGCTAACTTTTGCAGTGAGTAATCAGTACGAACAGGTATGAAATGGGCAGATTTCGTTAACCTATCCACAACTACCCACACAGAATCTTTCTTGGTGGGTGTCAAAGGTAGCCCACTCACGAAGTCCATAGCTACTCTCTCTCACTTCCATAGTGGAATTTTCACCGATTGCAATAATCTAGAAGGCAATTGGTGCTTGGTCTTAACTTGCTGGCACGTTGACATTTCCCAACCAATTCAGTCACCTCTCGTTTTAGTCCAGGCCACCAGTACACCTCTCGGAGGTCTCGATATAACTTATTTCCTCCAGGATGCATAGCACAAGTCCACCATGAGCCTCTTTTAGAATTGTCTGCCTTAGTTCAGGGTCCTTCGGAATACAAACTATTCCACGAAAGCACAGAACTCCGTCAGTATTCAGTCCAAAATCCTCATTCTCACCATTCTTAACTTGCCGAAACCGAAGAACTAACAAATATTCTTCAACTATTTTTCTTTAATCTATTCAGTCCAAGTAGTCCTCACTTGCAATTCTGCCAACAGACTTCCATCATTGAACAGACTCAAACGTGCAAATAAGGCTCTCAAATCAGCAACAACCCTTCGACTCAAAGCATCAGCCACCACATTAGCCTTACCTGGGTGGTATTCAATCGAACAGTCGTAATCCTTAAGCAACTCTATCCATCTTCGTTGCCTAAGTTTTAACTCCTTCTGAGTCAATAGATACTTTAGGCTCTTATGGTCTGTGTATATAATACACTTTTCTCTATATAAGTAATGTCTCTAGATTTTCAACGCGAAGATCACTGCTGCTAACTCTAAATCGTGCGTAGGGTAGTTCATTTCATGAGGCTTAAGCTGTCGCGAAGCATAAGCGACCACCTTACCCTCTTGCATCAGTACGGATCCTAACCCCACATGCGATGCATCGCTGTACACAGTGAAGTCCTTCCTAGACTCTGGTGGAATCAACACTGGCGCCTCACTCAATACCTTTTTCAACTGGTCAAAAGCTTTCTGCTATTTTTCAGTCCAGACAAATGCTACTCCTTTCCTTAACAGTTTCGTCAATGGTGTAGCAATCAGAGAAAATCCCTCTACAAACCTTCTGTAATAGCCTGCCAGACCCAGAAAACTCTGAATTTCTAATACTGACTTTGGTGGTTTCCATTCCAAAACTGCCTCAATTTTTCGAGGATCCACTCTAATTCCTTCGGCAGAAACCACATGACTTAGAAAAGTCTCTTCTCGCAACTAGAATTCACATTTACTAAACTTTGCATAAAGTTGCTTCTCTCTCAGCACTTGCAGCACAATACGTAGATACTCATCATGCTTCTCCTCAGTTTCCGAATATACCAGAATATCATCAATAAAAATGACCATGAATCGGTCCAAGTAAGGTTGGAATACTCGATTCATCAGATCCATGAAAGCTGTAGGTGCGTTCATCAACCCAAACGGCATAACCAAAAACTTGTAATGACCATATCGAGTTCTGAATGCTGTCTTATGAATATCCACTTCCTTTTCCTTAGCTGATGGTATCCAGATCGAAGGTCAATCTTGGAAAATACTGAAGCTCCTTTAAGTTGGTCAAATAGATCGTCAATTCTAGGCGGTGGGTATTTGTTCTTTATCGTCAGTTTGTTCAACTGGTGATAATCGATGCACATACGCATCGTCCCGTCCTTTTTCTTCACAAACAGGACAGGTGCTCCCCATGGAGACACACTCAGTGTAATGAAGCCTCTATCCAACAACTCTTGGATTTGAGCTTTCAGTTCCACTAACTCCTTCGGTGCCAACCTATAGGGTACGATGGACACTTGAGCTGTTCCAGACAGCAAATCGATTCCAAACTCGACTTATCGATTCGGATGTAATTCAAGAAGCTCTTATGGGAAAACAACTCGAAATTCTCTAACATTCTGACTGTCTCCACAGTCAGATCCTCAGTTTTAGCTTGACTTACAAAAGCCAAATATGCCTTGCATCCCTTACGCATCAGTTTCTCAGCCTCCAAAGCCGATACTACATTGGACAAGTAATCTCTTCATTTTCCGATAATTATTACCTCTTCATCCTCGATAGTCCTTAACACCATCCTCTTAGCTGCACAATCCAGAGTTGCCCTATGCTTGGTCAACCAGTCTATCCCTAGGATCAAATCAAATTCTTCGAACAGTAACTCCATCAAGTCTCCACAGAAAATCCTACCTTGAGTCTCTAATGGCACCTCCCTAAAGAGTTATCTCTACCTTAACCGAGTGACCTAAAGGACTTATCACAGTTAACCCACACACAGTCTCCTCAAAGTGTACACCCAATGCCCCAGAAATGTCACATGCAACATACGAATAAGTTGACCCCACATCTATTAGAGCAGTATAAGGTACGCCAGAGATAAAAAACGTACCAGTTATGACATCAGGTGCGTCACCCTTCTCGCGGCGACGAGCAACATATACCAAAGCTGGCTGACGAGCCTCAGCATTAACAACACCCCAGCCAGGTGCCTCACGTCCATGGCCATTTCCACCGCGACCTTGTCCACGACCTCTCGGCGGTGGTAGTCCACCTCGCACTGGTTGCACAGGTTGCACACCCCCTTGTTCAGCCACTTGAGTCTGAGCTGGCCTCCTAGGATAATCCTTGATCCTATGTTCCTTTGACCCACAATGAAGACAAGCCCCAGTACGCTTCCAGCATTCCCCCAGATGCACTTTACCACAATCTCCACAAACTTGTGGTCTAACTGTGTTCATCGGAACCACTCGAACTGGTTCCTCTGTCCTAGCTCCCTTAACATTTCGGTTTGTAGCACCAGCTGGTCCAGTATCCCTCATGAATCGGTTTCGATCCCTATCGTGGTTCTTTCGTTCGGCTTGCTTCACCTCTTCGGCTATCTTAGCCTTCTCTACCAGTGCAGCAAAATCACGCTCTCTCTGCGGAGCTATTAGCACCCTTAACTCATCCCTGAGGCCATCCTTAAAACGAACACTACGCTCATATTCGATGGAGACAATGCCACTAGCGTACTGGCTCAATCGTAGAAACTCTGCCTCATATTCAGCAACGGTCTTACTACCCTGGATCAGGTTCAGGAATTCCTTTCTTCGTGCATCCACATAGCTAGCCCCGACATATTTCGCCTTGAAGGACTGCTTGAACAACTCCCATGTTACCCTCTCAGCTAGGGTACCCTCTCTCACAATGATCCACCACTGATACGCCTTGTCCCGCAGCAATGACACCGCTCCTTTTAACTTCTGCTCCACTGAGCAGTCCAGGTTATCCATAATCCGCTCTATGGTTTCCAGCCAGTACTCAGCCACATTTGGGGCAACTCCAGATACGCCCCTAAAAACCTCTGCTCCATTGGCCCGGAGTCGCTCAGAAATGGACCCCCTATTTATGGGCCCGACATTAGCTATAGCCACCCTTTCCAAAACTCTCAACATGGCCTGGGACAGAGCGTCGTCCCCTGCGGCCCGATCATACGGCCCATTATCATCCACCGGTGGTGGTCGTGCCTCACCAGCTGGCATATGTTCAGAAGACGAAGATCCAGCTTGAGTACTACCTCGGCCTCGACCACGGCCTCTTCCCTGAGCAGCTTTCGTACTTATATCGATTTATCTGATTATGAATTTTATGACATTAGTTTACTGTTTCAATTGTTTATTACAGAATATCTTATAAACAGATAAAGTTTCAGAGTTGTTCTCGCGTAATTGCAGTTTAGTTACTGTCTCAGTTTCCTATGGCTTAGTTTTCCCTACAGTCTCAATTTTGTAGCCTTAATACTACCTTATCTATAGTACTATATCTAAGGCTCAAAACTATCTACAGTATTATTTTTAGTACAGTACAGTATATATAGAGCAGAAAGATACTTACAGACTTGGTGCCGGGGATTCAGTGTGTCACCTTATCAGATTTCAGACAAACTCAGAAGATTTAGACCTTTTTAAAATCCATTTCTCAAACATTTCATTTAAAGAAACCAAGTTTGAAAATTATCTCCTTTAACCAGAAAATTTGTTTTCAAAAGTCAGATTTTTCCAAAAATACCCTTTTTAGGCTTAAAGTTTTAAAAACCTTTCTGGACCTGATCCACAGCCGAGTTGTTACAACCGGGCTCTGATACCACTAAATTTAATGCCACAAACTCAGCCTAGACGTTACGGCCGAATCCGGTGTGTCACATTACCTACCACTAACCAAGTTACCTAGTTTACTAAAGTTTGGGTGAGCTTTCCAAAAACCATTAATGAAGTTTTAAGAGAAATGTTCCGATTCACTAGTGTGAGTCCTATCTATTATCGATTGTTAAGGGTTTAGAAAAACGTGACTTTTGTTGCACCTTGAAAAGTTTCATTTTGAAGACGTTTGATTGTCGTGTCGGTTTGAAACAAGTAATTTTTGATAAACCCAGAGTTAACCAATTTCAAGAAATCAATTTAAGTTATGTGAATCTCAAGTCGAAAATGATTTAAGTAATTTAAAAACCCAAAATAAAAATAATAGAGCGGCCTTATTACAACTTTAACCAAAATAGAAATAATCAAAAATAAATATGAAATTCAAAAGGAAGCTACTTGAAACTTATTTAAAACTAGAAATTTAATCTTCGTGGCCACTATGAATCCCACCCAGCTCCAAGTCCACTAACTAGGGATCACCTGAAAGGATGGAAGAGAAAGGGGGTGAGTTTGGAAAACTCAGTGTATATGGAAAACCCATCCAAAACCCAATTCAGCTCAAGCCCATTGGGCCTAAGCCCTATTCAGATAACCGCGGGTACTGGGCCGAAGCCATTTTCAGAATACGATAAAATGGGCCTTAGCCCCCTTTTCAGATAACAGTATGGCCTATAGGCCCATTCCAGAACAGAACAGACATATTCGTGTATGCAAGCCCAACCCAGCCTATAACCAACCACTACACTCCACCCGTACCAGCCCTCCACTCCATGTGGGGAATAGCTCAACCCATCCAAATTTCATAGCCCACAGTGCAGCATAGATAGCTCGAGATATCGATAAGTTGAGGTCAAGCCTCCAGTACGTGGTCAAGCCACTTTCAGTACTTCCTCCATCAATAACCCAGTCCCATGCATCAGATAATAATAACATGGCATGTAGTAAATAGTAACAGTCAAACATGCATTCAGGTCAACCTTAACTCTAGGGGTATATCAGTAATTTTGCTCCTAGGGGTAAAACTGTAAATTTCCACTTATAAAGGTATTTCAGTACTTTTATCAGTTTTAAGGGTTCTCATAAATGTTACGGTCCTTACTAGCCCATTTGTCACTGCAGTAATTTATTTATCTATATTTCACAATTTAGCCATTGGGCCCTAAAACCCCTAATGGGCCCTACAGTGTCCATTAGCAATTTAAGCCCATCTAACTCAAGTTTTATGACCAGTTTACTGGTTTAAGCAGTTTCGATTCTACAGTCTAACAGAACATACTTATTGCCTATTTTTTTATATTATATATTTTTATTATTATTTTATTTATTAGCCCGTATGAGCCTGTAAGCCTATTGGGCCGAGTTTTAGCCTATCGAGGCCCAATTACCGAAGTGCATGAAATTTCACACACGACTAACTTACCACTTTGCGATTTCAGATCTAATGATTTCTAAACGTCTTGTGAGCACTCGCACACTCACAAGCCCACGAAATGCCGAAATTTTGGCATTTCGGCTTTTACCAAATTGAACTATGAGAGGGTGTTCAATACACACCTGTTTCGCGATGACTGCTACTGAGATCCCCTACGATGTCCTTTTTGCCGAAAACCGATGACTAGATCTAAGTCTAGTTGTTCCAAAGATCCAAGCCTTAGATCAAACCTCTAGAAGACACACTTATTCCTCTTTGATTTCTACGCAGATCTGATGCAGATCTATCCTCTAAACGATGGTAGAACTTGAATCCAGGAGATCTGAAGTTTCGGCTATGAGTCCCTAAATTTATGGTATTTCGGCTTTTTAAGTGATGAAGAAGATGATGATTTGAGGCTATAACTTTGAAGTAATGTTGCCGACAGATACTAAGGGTTTAGAGAAGATGAAAGTTGATCAAAAAGAACAAAAATAACTGAAGGATTTTGGCTTGGAGAACTTGGCACAAGAAGTGAGTTTTCGGGATTTCGGCTTTTATGGCAATCGGCTATGGAGGTTTTATGGAGGATGGGATTGACAGAGGAGGTGAGTAAGGTGATCAGAAGGTTTCGGCTGGAAGAAAAAGCAAAAAGGAAGAAAGGAAATGGAGGAAAAAGAGAGGAAGAAGAAATCGGCACCAAGGAGAAGGAATTTGCATTTTCGGCTTTTGTTAGAACTCAGAAAGGATGAATGGCAGTGAAAGCTTTCAGGTGGCTAACCGTAATTCTCCAAGACAGAAAAAGAAAAGAACCTAACCCTAATATCAACTGAAACAATTGGCCCAACCTCCCTAAGGCCCTTGCCAAAATTCACTTAAGTGATCACATGCCCGACACCTGCCTAAAATTAAAAAGTATCCATATGCCTACCTTGCAACTTGAACCCTGGACCTTTAATTCCTTCCCAGATGCCATTTTTTTAAGAACTTAGTGGCGCCACCTTGCCACTTTACCAAGGCCTTATTTGCCTCATAATTTACGAAGTTCTTCTTAAAAGCTCACTTAACCGAGTCTCCTATTCACTTAAAATCCAACCTTGATATTTTACTGTGTTTAACTTAGGCTTGGGCCTTCTAAAGGCCCACTAACACACTTAAACACAATTTCAATATTCAGGACACCAAAATTTCAAAATTTACCAAAGATCACAGAAACCCAAAAAATCTCAAAAATCAGGGAGTTACATTACCCGTATCCAAGGCCGGAACAGGGTACGAGGCATTACTAGACTTCACCATACACATAGATGAAAATCGGGCCATAAAATTTCATTTAATTCAAAACTTTTCGAACACATTCATAGACTCATACTTAAAGACATATAATGTGGCATAAATGAGCACTTACACATCCATAATCATGCAATAACATGCCATTCACTTTAAACATATTTTTTTACTATCCTGTATATAATATACATTCTTACACTAACCAGAACTAGACATGCTAAATCTTACTCTCATTCTATACCATCATAATGTAGTTACCAATTTGTCCATTAAACATCCATATTCAAGGCAACATTACTCATTTTCATTTAATTAATGATCCACTGGCTTGCATTTAACTTACCTAATGTATTACCAATCATGCATAACAAACAAAGCTAACTATACCATCACATCAAAACATAGGACAGGGCATGATTAATTAAACTTACAAACCATAATGGATAAGGACCACATCTCATGATCATATATGATGACTCAATGCAGACTGGTACATATGGTTAAAGTCATAATAATAATAAATATCACAACCCAACTTCCTATACATGCCACTCATTTGATATTTCTAGTATTTGAATTGATTCTCCCAAAAATGATAGCTTGATAGTGTGATTTTGCCTCCGACGATCTCCAACCCCGAGCTGACCTGCCAAAACTGAAGAAGTAGAGAGGAGGGGTAAGCTTTATGCTTAGTAAGTCCATATGAAGTTAATAAGAAATTACCCACATTTTTTTAAAAGTAAAACATCATAATCGTACAATTTACTCTCGTTCAGGTTAAGTTGTTTTACCCAGTTACAGTTACTAATTCATTTATATCTGGAGTTATGAGACTCCAAATTAAGTTTCATTAATTTTCCTTGAAACTAAACTCAATATACCTTTCTCCCATAAAATTTCTAGATTTTTTGGTTTAGCCAATTAATACAGTTTATTCATTAAATCTTCCCCTATTTTGCTGTCCAATAGTTCTAACCTCTCTTCACTAAAAATTACTTTTCTCATAGTACAGAATTCTGATAATGCTCTCATCTATCTTTCTAGAGAATAGACTCATTAAGGATTTTAATAATATAAATTAAAACCCATAATTATTTTTATACAATTTTTAATGATTTTCCCAAATCGGAACAGGGGATCAAAAAGTCATTCAGACTCTGTCTTAAAAAAATTTAAATATCTCATAATAAAAATTTCAATTGCATATACCGTTTCTTCTATGTGAAACTAGACTCATTGGGCTTTAATCTAATGTTTTATCAGCCCATAATTAAATTTCCACAATTTATGGTGAAATTCCAAATTTGCACAGCTACAGTAACCCAAAACTGCCAAGGCTAAATTTACTCATTCATTACTATTATTCACCAAATCCATACAATATCATTTCATTCATAATGGTAAGAACACATAATTATGCTTCATAAGCATAAATCCATAATCTCAATGTCATCAAGTATTAAGAACTTATTCCAAATCATGTCATTTTCATAATATTCACCAAATACTATAAACATCATAGATCATCACATGTTAAGGCATCACACATAAGTTTAGTGTACATACCTGTACAACTTGTAACATAACTCCAAGACATACTCACTAATGGCTTATCTCATTGGGATCATCAACGAATACTTCGCCAAATTACCCGTTGAACACTCAGAATATAATCAGATACACAGAATGCATGCACATAAGTGCCATGCCCACAACTAGACAAACTCAATAGCCTGCGGAATATATTTGTAGCCAAGCTTCCATGTAACCCACCCATAAGTGAACTCGGACTCAACTCAACGAGCTCGAGTGTGCGCATCCATAAGTGAACTCGGACTCAACTCAACGAGTTCGAAACTCAAATATCCTAGTGACATGTCACTTGTATCCTAATCTATTCCTAAGGTTCAAACGGGATTTTCCTCAATCACACATCTTTGCTGTCTTCCACGGAATGTCGGAACCGATACTTGATAGCATTTCATATTTATCAAGTAGCTCACATAATTTGCATATTACTAAATAATAATCCACTAAGCATAATATTTCATGATAATAATCATCATATCATATAAATAACATTAAATTACACATTGCATTATAAAAAAAATCATATGAACTTACCTCGTATACGAAAATGGCCATTTTTACCATTTTTTCCACAACCTGATATTTTTCGATTTTAGCCCAAATTTTGATTTTTCCTTGCTCTATCATTTCAAATATAGCCTAATTAGGACTCACATTATTCAAATTGACACAAAATTGTATTTTGGAAAAATTACAATTTTTCCCCTAAACTTTGTTAAAATTACATTTTTGCCCCTAGACTCGTAAATTAAAATTCATCCTATTTCCCTATGTTTTGTGACATGCTGATCATTTTTTCCTTCTATAGCAACATCAAATTCGCACTCTAACATGTACTTATGACATTAGGTATTTTTACCGATTATGTCGCTTTACTCGTTTTCACGTAAAATCTCTTAGTAAAACTTGTTTAACACAATTTCAAGCTTCATATTCTACCATAAAATATCAAAATAAACACATTTCACCTATGGGTATTTTTCCAAATATAAACCCTAGGTTAAATTATTGCTAGAATATGCTTAACCAAGTTACCGGGATTTCAAAAATGTAAAGAACTTTAAAAACGGGGCTAGGGAGCACTTACAATCGAGATTGGGAGTTTGAAAAAACCTTAAACATGGCTAATGCTGGTAGAAACGGTTGAATGAAGAAGATGATAGCTAATTTGGCTTATTTCCCTTTTTAATTCTTTTAATTATTAGTCTACCAAAATACCCCTAACTTAAAAATATTTTATTACACCCATTTCATGTCTATTTTTGTCTAGAAATTACCCAATGGTCTAATTACCATTTAAGGACCCTCAATTTAAAATTTCATTACAATTGGACACCTCTAGTATGTAGAACTCAACTTTTACACTTTTTACAATTTAGTCCTTTTGACTAAATTAAGTGCCCGAACGTCAAAATTTTCAAACAAAATTTTACGAAATTATTTCATGAAATTGTAGACCATAAAAATATTATAATAATAATAAAATTTTCATCGTCGGATTTGTGGTCCCGAAACCACTATTCCGACTAGGTCCCAAAATCAGGGTGTTACAAAAGTTGAGTTTAATTCAAGAGTATATATGTTTGAATGTAAGCATAATTGAGATAGTGTTATTTTGGGAATGAAAAGTTGAATAATATTATGCTAAATGAGAAACATTAGTATTCAGCCAAGGTAACCTATTTGTGTTAAAGTATAACATTAATGATACAATTCGACTTGTTTGAAATGTTTTGATTATTCATTTGAGTTGTTTAATTTGCTTAAAGCTTACTAAGATAAGTTAGCTTACTCTATGTGTTTTGTTACTCTGTTTTATTGATTTTGGTTGTAATTTACGAGCTCGGGGATCGTCATCGAAGTCATCCACACTATCGTCAACCTTTGGTATTTTTAAAAGTCTATTTTCGAACTTATGGCATGTATAGGCTAATATATATTTTGATCGACCTTGGATATGTATAATTCGAGCCATGCGAATATGGTTTAACTTCAAAGTTGGGACTTGGTTATGTTTGGTAATGGCTTAATCTGTTTTGATTATAATGTTATATGAAATGGATGAATAGTGTATGTGATTGGTTTTATATGTTTTGAAAATAGCTTGAAAATGATTGTGGTTGATGTGTCGGTCATGGTGTGTATAATTTATCATGGGTTTGTTTAGATGATTTGGCTTTGGTTGAGTATGAACAAAGTATATATATATATATATATATATATATATATATATATATATGAAATTGGTTTTATGTTTAATATTGGTGTTATATTGTAAATGAGCATTTGATGGTATAAATATATATATTAAGTTCAAATATATAGTAAGAAGTTATTATGATATTTTAGGTTTTATAAAGGACTTGTAAGTGGACTTAATAAATGAGCAAGATGTTGATTGTATATATATGCATATATGTGTTTGTGCGTAATCGAATGATACTTGTCATTATGTTTCATTTTTTTTTAAATGAAAGTGAATATGCATATGTGATGTTTATGTGGTTGACATAATAGGTATATTTGATGAACCTAAAATTCGAATATACAATATGTTTATAATGTATGTTTAATAATTATTTAATTATATGCTTTACATGTAAATATGAATATAACTTGTGTGAGCATGAGAATGTTCGGAACTGTAAGTATGTTCAGTAATGCCTCATGACCCTAGTCCTGCGACAGATATGGGTTAGGGGTGTTACATTTGGAATGGCTAGTAGTGGCTTATTTTGGTAATTATATTCATATGTGATATGTTAAGTATATGTGATCAAATGATGTTAATGCCTAAGTTAATCCAAGGTAAGTTTATAAACACATATGCATGTAGTAAATGCCTTGTTGAATGATGGAGTTTGCTTAATTTAAATGCTTGGAATGGTTGGTATTGGATGCGTGTTTCAAGTGCAGGTCTTGGGTGAAATTTTGGGTGAGAAATAAAGTTAGAAATGGCTTCATTTTGTCCACACGGGCAAACACAAGGGCGTGTGTCTAGATCGTGTGTGACACATGGTTTAGTACATGGGCATGTGGTTAGGTCGTGTGTCCCCTGCACCTTAATTTTGAGAAACAAAATACTCCGAACTGAGCACACATGCAGAGACACAGGCATGTGTCTTAGCCATGCATGTTACACGACCTAGAACACGGTCGTGTGTCTTGGCCGTGTGAAACCTACACCTAATTTTGAATTGAATTAAATAACTACACGGCCTAGCACACGGGCGTGTGGCATGGCCGTGTGCACAAATCAGATATTTACACGGGGTCGAACACAACCTATAGCATGGGCGTTTCCCAGGGTTACACGAGCATGTTCCTTGGACCACATAAGTGTGTGAGCCCTGTATCTTGGAAAAATTTTGAAATTTCACGAAAAAATTCCTAGAGCTCCCAATTAAGTCCCGACTCGATTGTAATACTCGTATTGGGCCTCGAGCGTCCAATTAAGGGGCATTTCGAATGATCTCGGTTAATGATGTGACAGCCCTAAATTGACCCTAGTCGGAAAGTGGTTTCGGGACCACTAAACCGAGTCATAAAAATAATTAACCGTCATAGTTGATGCTCATTATATGTACATATGCATGTGTGAAAATTTCATGTTTGGATTTTGTTAATTGTAAGTGAATTTTATCAAATAGGACTTATGTGAGAAAATTTAGAAATGTGCTAGGCAAATGTAAGGTGGCCTATAAATGCATGTTGTGAAAATGATGGGTTTGCATGTCAATTTGCCCAAAATTTAAGCATAGTGGCCGGCCATGCTATATTGGAAACATGTTGCAAACATGTTTAGTTAGTGATTATGTTAGAAAGAATAAAATAATGAAAAGGAATATGATGAAAACAAAGAAAAGAAAAAAAGTGTCCATCCTTTCACATTTTTTGGCTTGGTGAATGTTCTAAGAAGAAGGGGAAGAGCTTGAGAAAATCAGCCATGGGAGTTTGCTAGACTAAGGTATGTTTGATGTTGTCCATGAGATTCATGCATGTTTTAGTTGTTAGTTTGAGTTCTACCTAGCCCATGGTTTAAATCTTTGCTATGAGATGGGGATGATATTCGCCATGGGTGTTGTCTTCTTGGTTGATGTTTGATGTTTGATGTTGTGGTGATGAGGCATGAAGATGAGTTAAGTTTCGCTAAGGTGGATTTGTGTTGATGTCATTTGCATGCTAAGTGTGAAGCTTTGTAATGATACATGTGTATGGTGCTTTTGATGTTGTGAATGGAAGTAGAGGAAAAGTAAAAGAAAATTTATGTAGAAATGTGATATATGTGGATTTATAGGATGTTACAAATATATGTGAAGCCATGCTAGATTAGGAAAAATTCAGTCAAGTGTTCATGAGATGAAATTTTGTGTTTAGGTGAATTAAAGATGATAGTATAGTTGATATTATATATATATATATGTATGCATATTCGGCCATCAAATTAAGAGCATAGGTGATGATGAGTTTAAGCTTTGTACATTCGGCCATATATATATATATATATGCATGTGTGATTGGATTATTGATAATAGGGCGATAGCATATGGTTATTAGCCGAATAGCTAAGAGTATAAGGTAGCAAGATAAAAATTTTACCATGCCGTTCCGTATGTCATAAAATCATTAAAATGTGAATACCAATATATGTAGCAAAGCGGTTGAATGAGTTAATTTATTTGTTTAAGCTCAAGATCCTAAAGGAGAGGCGTCCAACAAGGGGATATCAAAGGTCATCGAGTAGCCGACTTGGAATTATTTTACCCAACACAAGGTAAGTCATTAAGCATATAGTTGGTATTGATTTAAATGATCGTAATACCTATGCAATTGTGTTTAATGAGATGAAATGTATACAAATGTATATGTATGTAGAGATGAAATTGTCGAATGTAAAAAGGAAGTGAAGCGTATATAGTGGCTGGTTTTCGGCACTAAGTGTGCGGGCAATAAGTGTTCCCGGTTGAGAGAATGGCACTAAGTGTGCGGGCTTGAAATGCATGGAACTAAGTGTGCGAGTTTAAAGTACATGGCACTAAGTGTGCGTGGTTGATTATTAAGCACTATGTGTGCGAACCCACTTATATATATATATATATTTTCTATCAATTATTTATATTAAGGGTGCGACCTTACCGAGTCGATTTCGGACAGCTGAAAGGGTAAGTACCTTGAGTTCATGGCTAATAGGTGCTATGTTTATATATGGAGTTGAGCGTGGTAAGTTTTGAACCTATGTGATGATTATAATTGAAGTCACGTACATAAGGTTCATCGTGGAATAGGTGAATGTTCGTTTAGTTGTATGATTGTAACGAAAATAAAATGATGTATGGAAATGCCTCAATTATCCTATTGAATAGCGTATGAAATGTCAATGTAGGACTTGGAATGAGATTGAATCGTAAGGTCTAAGAAACTATGGCATAGTTCGGTATGGATGGAGTACTTAGCCTCATTTCGTTGTTTCCTCTTGTGAAAATTTTATTAATGGATGGTAGTGTAATGCTTATGACTTACTGAGTTATATTATCATTCGGTGTTTGCTTGTCACCTATTTTAGGTTTCTTGGACTCGACTTTTTGCGTATTCGGGACCTTCATCGAAGTCATCACACCAGCTTGCAACTTTTTGGTATCTTCTTCTTAGTTGGTCTAAGAGAACATTTCGGCATGTATAGGCTATTATGTTTTGTTTGAACTTTGGTATGTAAAACTTTGGATAGCCATGCGAAAATGGCTTATATACGTTTTGAGCATAATGTTGTAGTCGTCTTGAATGTATATGTTCATTAAGAGGCATGGAATGTTTGGCAACGATTAGCCATTAGAACGGTTCATCATGATCATAATTTGTGCTATATTTGCTAAAGGGTTAGTTGAATCATAGAAACTATGTAATAGGTAAAGTCTACCCTAAAGGCAGATGTTCACAGCAGCAGTGGTGTGAATTTAAAAAAAATCACTAAAAATATTAGGAATGGAATTAAATAGTGAATAAATTATGTAATCGAACCTTGGTGAATCTACTTCCATATGGAAGAAACGATACGGTCATATGAGCTGTATTTTAAGAGATATTTAAGTTTTCGTGAGACAGGGCCAGAGTGATTTCTGGATCCCCTGATCTGACTTTGGAAATTCATTATAAATTAACCAGAGATAATTAGAAATCATTTCAAATATGTACAGATTCCTTTTTGAGTCTAGTTTCATTTGAAACAAACGGCATAAGCATTGAAGTCCTTCACAAGGAGTTATTTAAGTCGCAATGCAAGAAGGTCAGTGTAGTCGAACCCTGTAACAGGGGAGACTTTAACTAATAAACTGTACAAATTGGCCCGACCAAAAATTCTAGAAAAAATTTTGTAGATGGATATATGAGTCTAGTTTCAGGGAAAAATTACGAAACTGATTTTTGAGTTGTAGAACTCAAGATATGATTTTTAAGGTGACAGTGACACAGTTAGCCAGCTGTCTGGAAAATTTTTTTTATGAACGGTGAAATTAAGTGAACGAAGTCTATTAACCCCTCGTGTCCGACCCCGGCGACGGTCTCGGGTACGGGGTGTTACAAATGAAAAGTAATTTATATTAATTAATTCTAAATGTTTTGAAAGTTTAGGTAATGCTCAAAAACCCTGTTTCGACGACGGATTCGGGTTAGGGGTGTTACAACAAATGCAAGACCTCAGCCATCGGTAGGACATTCAAAACCAGCACCATGAAAAATGGAATCCCTAATGACATGTCATTTGTATCCTATAAATTCCTAAAGTTCAACTGGGACTCGATAACCTTCATAACATTGATTTGGATATACATCATTCAATTACATTATGAATAAATAATAAAATGCATTTGAATATCATGAATATAACAAGTGTACATACGAAGTTACTCGACAACTAGAGCGTAAAGGTTAAAGCGAGCTATTTCAAAGCTTTTGCTTTGCCTCGATCTAGGTCCGTACTTGGTCTATTTTGATGTAAATAGACAATTTCAATCCATTTAGTACTTCTAATATTCAATTTAGTCCACATTTCATATTTATGCAAAATTACTATTTTCCCCTTAACATTTTAACTTTTCACAATTTAGTCCTTAAGCTCATAAATTGAAATCTAATCATTTTAATCCCCCATTCAAGCTAACCGAGTCCTTTAGGGGCTTAAAACCAACCCAAATCAACCATCATTTCATAATTTTAACATGAACTTTTACTATTTTTACAAATTAATCCCTAAATGCAAATTTCATCAAAAATCAATTTACAAAACTTATTTATTTATCAATAAGGATTCATAATCTACCATTAAACTTTAAGAATCATTCAAAAGCATTCATGGCATAACCCTCAGTCTTTAACAGTTTTACGAATTGACCCTCGACTAGCTAGATTAAGCTACAACGATCTCGAAAATAAAGAAATCATTAAAAACTGGGCTTGAAAACACTTACGTGCACTAAAGGAAGCTTGGCGAACATAGCCCTATCTTCAATGGTGAAATTTGGTTGAGGAAGAAGAAATGAAGATGATACTTATTTTTCTTTCTTTTGTTTTAGGGTTTAATTACTTAATTACCTTTTTAACCTTTAAAAATTTTATTAATTTCATCAAAACCATACCATAAACATCCACTAACCATACAATTGGTCTAATTGTCATTTAATTGCACTCACTTTAAAGTTTCATAGCCATTTGACCCTTTTAGCTAATAGAACTCTACTTTTATAGTTTTTACGATTTAGTCATTTTCACTTAATTAATTATGCAAACATCATCCTGTAAACATTAAAATATTAATAAAATAATAATTTACTCTTCGAATCTGTGGTCTCGAAACCAATTTTCCAATTTCAATGAAAATAGATTGTTACATAATTAAACTATTTTGGACATCATAATAATTATGATTTTACCTTTAATTTCTCATTAATCAGACCAAATAAATTTTTATGATCATTTGGATAATAGTTACTTTCAATTTGAACAGTAATAAGCTCCATCAAGCAGACCACATTAATGAAAAAAAATTTTGACAGCATACTCGCCAGCTACATGCATCAACTTGAATATTTAATCACAAAAGGTCAGTTTAATTTATGCAGCAAATGGTCCTAACCACATTATAATAAGCAGCTATAAATTTATTTACATGTAACGTACATCTTTCTTCTACCAACATTTCGCGTTTCTTACCCCTTCCTTCTCGTTGATAATAACATATCACAAGCAGATCAAATAATGTACTAAATCGAAATTATAAGAAGTATTTTGAATTTAACCAGCTTTGGCCAAACATTTAGACACCATTCATACAAGTATAAAGATCAATATACCCTTGTAATTAAAATTCTGTTTTGGATAGAATTAGTGCAGGCTTTGAACCACGTTAATACCCTCAATAATACCATCATTCATTCAACCAAATGACAGGTAAATGCCTAGCTATGGACAACGTTAAAACTTAAATGAAACATGCATTAAATATAACTAAATAACATGTTAATTTCCTGCTATGTACTACATTCAATTCTCAATTGGAAACATGTATTTAACACCACCGAATGACATATTAATGTCCTGCAAAAACACATTCAAATTGTCCAAATTCTGGCAGTATAAAGTAACAAACAGTTAGGGTACTTAATTTGTTAATTTGAGCTGCATAAATGCAACAAACATCCATGCAAAACACTTCCATTTGTCCAACATCATAAAATGTTTATATGGCATCTAAGCAACATTTTTCTGCCGCATTAATTTACCAAAAAACATAAATGCACAACTACTTCATTAATCGGACACTTAACTAACCATTTAACAAGGATTCTTTAGCATTTAATTTATTTTCATTTACAAGTATCTGCATAATTAATGACAACACTAAACATTGTTCAAAGTACAGATTTAGACACCATAAATCTAAAACTAACTGGTCACATTTAATTAATCACATTATTGACAATTAGGCAATTATTTGTAGCATTTAAATCAACCTTCATTAACCTTCACAAGCATCATAAATGTTAGCAATAACATCCTTAAATTAACAGGATTAAGATATTACTTTCTAGCATTTACTCTCTTCAATTTCATCATATTCAAACTATTTTAATACAAAATCAAATGATCTATTCATAGTCAAGAGTGTTCTCTCTTAGTGTCCTAGAGAAACAGTAATTGTTGTGGTTGGGTTGGAGTAGAGTGGTAACTTGTTTTAGAGAATGGGGAGGGACAAGATCTCTCTACTAGAAGAAGAACTTGTACAGTTGATGGTGAAAAGTTCATTGGTAGTTTTGAGTGAAAATTCGATGCTATTATGCAAGATGTGGACGAGGAAATGTTACAACCCAGATAGTTTTCGTGCACAAATTTGAATTGTTTGGAAAACTCGAAAAAAGTTTGAGATCCGAGTGGCAAGGCTGTAACACCCCAAATTCGTGACCGTCACCGGAGTTGAACACGAGGTGTTACCGGGCTTACTTCACTTATTTCCCCCTTTATATATATATTTTTTATATTCTTTTTCCTGTTCCAGGCAGGCTAGCTAACTGCGTCACTGTCACCTTAAAAATCATATCTCGAGTTCCAGAACTCGAAAACCAGTTCCGTAAATTTTTCCTGAAACTGGACTCATAATTCCATTTACAAAATTGTTTCTAGAATTTTTGGTCAAGCCAATTAGTACAGTTTTTTAGTTAAAGTCTCCCCTGTTTCAAGGTTCGACTACACTGACCTTTGCGCATTACAACTTGGATATCTTCCTGTACAGGGCTCCAACACTTATGCTGTTTGTTTCTAAAGAAACTAGACTCACAAATAAATCTGTACATATAGAGCATAACTTCTAATTCTCTCTGGTTAATTTATAATGAATTTTCAAAGTCGGAACAGGGGATCCAGAAACTGTTCTGGCCCTGTTTCGCGAAAACTTGAATATCTCGTAAAGTCCAACTCATGTGACCGTTTCGTTTCTTCCACATGAAAGTAGATTCATCAAGGTTAAATTACATAATTTATTCACTATTTAATTCCACTTCTACTATTTTTAGTGATTTTTCAATCTCACATCACTGCTGCTGTCAGCATCTGTTTCGAAAGCAAACAATGCCTATTTCATAATTCTTCCATGACCTAACTAATAATCCATCATACATAACACAAATTTTGACCACCTTATCAAAATTAAGATTTCTAAGACTCGCGACTATAAGCTTTAGAACCACACTCAACCGACCACATAGGCCATATTCGCATGGCTTAAAGTTTACAACCCAAAATTCAACAAAACAAAAGAGCCTATACATGCCAAATGTTCTCCTAGATCGACTAAGAAGACAATACCAAAAGATTGCTCGCGGTGTGATGACTTCGATGACGGTTCGAGCACACAAAAAGAGACGAGTCCAAGAGACCTAAAATAGGTGACAAGTAAACACCGAGTGAGTATATAACTCAGTAAGTCATAAGCATTCCACAATCATCCATTAACAAAATTATCACAAAGTGAAACAATGAAACGAGGCTAAGTACTCCATCAATACCGAACTATACCGTAGTCCCTTGAACCTTTCGGTTCAATCTCATACCAATTCACCCAATGACATTTCATATACTATTCAATAGGGTAATTGAGGCATTTCCATACATCAACTCATTTTCACCTCAATCATGCAAATAAATGAACTTTCATCTATTCCATGTTGCCTTATTTACGTGACTGCAATTGTAATCATCACATAGATTTAAAATTTACCAAGCTCAACCCCGAGCATGAACATAGCGCCTATTTTCCATGAGCTCAAGGTACTTACTCTTCCCGCTGTCCGTGATCAACTCGATAAAGTCACACCCTCCATATAATTAAACGATCGAAGATATGTATTAAGTTCGCACACATAGTGCTTAATAATCGATCACGCACACTTAGTGCCATGTGATTTAAGCTCGCACACATAGTGCCATATAATTTAAGCTCACACACTTAGTGCCATACATTTCAAGCTTGCACACTTAGTGCCAATCTCGTCACCATGCACACTTAATGCCCGCACACTTAGTGCCGAAACCAAACACTCTACACATTCACTACCTTTTTACATTCAACAATGTCATCATTCCATACATATACATTTCGTTTCATTGAACGTAATCGCATAAATATCATGTTCATTCAGACATCAAACATATGCTTAATGACTTACCTTGTGTTGGGTAAAATAAATTCCAAGTCGGCTACTCGATGACCTTCGTTTTCCCCTTGTTGGACGCCTCTCCTTTAGGATCTTGAGCTTAAACAATTAAATTAACCCATTCAACCACTTTGTAAAATATTTGTATCAAACATTAAAATTTCATTTCATAGGATACACATGACAAATTCTTATCCTTCTACCCCATGCTTTTGAACTATTTGGTTCACAACCTTAGGCATTCACCCTATTGCCAACTATCCTAATCAAGGATAGTATCACAAGTGTGTACACCCATATGGCCGAATGTGCAAGACTAAATTCAACACCACCTATGTGCTTAATTAGGTGGCCAAATATACATGTCTATGTTGGGGCCGATTGTGCACTTAATACATTCTACAATATGGTTACTTGTGTTGACTAAATACCATATTGTTTCTAGTCCAAAACTCTGCTAATGCACATATATACACTAGTACTCAATTACTAACAATTGCACTTCACCTTAATAGCTAGCTTAGCAAACCTTGATTTAACATCTAATTGTTCATAACACAATTTAAGCATACTCTTAATTCATCAATTCCAAACACATACATGACTCAATGATTTTCAAAATTATATTCGGCCTTAGCACACAACTTGCTAGCCGATTCTTAACCATCTAGCAACTAATGCACATATGAGCTCACTTGTTAGACTCTACTTCATTTAACAACAACCATATTATACTAAACTTTCTTCTAAGGCCGAATTCATGTACCATCTTTAATACTCATACCAAGAATTTTATACTAAAAATTCACACACCATTTACATGAACATTTGACCCATTTTTACCCCATATCAATTTACCGAACTCTTCATCTATTCATGCTCTCATCACCACAACATCAAAACACCAACCAATAAAGACAACACCCATGGCCGAATATCATCTCCATCAATAGTAAAAATTCAAACCTTGGGCTAGGTAGAACTTAAACTAACAACTAAAACATGCATGCATCTCATGGAATATCATCAAACATACCTTAGTCTAGCAACCACCATAGCCGATTTTTCTCAAGCTCTTCCCCCTTCTTCCCTTTCTTCTATTCGGCCAAGACAACCAAAGGATGAACAACAACTTTTTTTTCTTTCTTTCTTTGTTTTGTCACGGCAAAGGGGGCATCCACACACATTATTTTTTGTTATCATCATTTTCTTTTCCATTTCTTTAATACTAGCTTTCTATTTTATTGTTTCCTACATACATCACTAGCCTAACATGTTGGAGACATGTTTCCACCCATAGCATGGCCGGCCATCATGCTTCAATTTGTATAATTTGACATGCAAGGACAAACACTTTCCCACATGTATTAATAGGCCATTTTAACACTTGCCTAGCATATTTCTAAATTGTCTCACATAAGTCCCTACTAATAAATTTCACATACACTGACCAAATTAAAGTATGGAACTACCACACAAACATTTACGCACATCATAAACACAGAATATGACCTTTAATTATTGATAAGACTCGGTTTCGTGGTCCCGAAACCACTTTTCGACTAGGGTCAATTTAGGGCTGTCACAAAGGCAAAACTTGTTTTTGGTTTTGTTTGAAAATGAGGAGGATTTAGAGATGATAATGGAAAGACGATGTTGTCTGTTTCGAAAATAGCTTACCATGTTCTATTAACTACAACAACCTACAGAGCGTAGCAAGTTACGTCTTGTTATGTCTCCGTTTTGGATCAAAATAGGTCCATGCCCACTGAAGTGTGATAAGAATGATATGATGCATACTATTTGGTATACTTTCAGAGGTGTAATTAGATCGGAAATTAAATGGGATTTTTGTTGGCTTTAAATTCAGTTAGATGCGTAAAAATCATTAAGGAGAGGGATTTTCATATTGGTTGGGAATCAAGAGAAAGTTTGGCTTTCTTTTAAATATGAAAATTTACTGCATTTTTGCATAGATGTGGACGTATGGGACATGGGTTTAAGCAGTGTCATGAAATTCCTAATAACGTTAAGGAGATAATGGAGGATGATATTCCTTACTTTTTGGCGCTCAAGGTTGAATCAAATGTTCTAGGGAAAGAATGTTTACAGTTTGGTTTCCTTGCTAAGAAATTGATGTCGTATTGAGCATATGTTAGAGTAGATGATACAGTTTTTGGGGCGGTCAGTAAGGTGGTGCAGATGGTGCATCATTGGCAGTTGTAATGATGGTCCACAAGTGGAGGAGAAGGTGGAATCTAGGAAGGTTTTGGTAGAAGAGGAAACTAAAAAATTTAGTGATATTTAGGATCCTCTAGTTTCCACAATTAGGGGTTCTAATTTAAAGGGAATGGATTCTGCTATATAATTATGATTGATGAGCGATTCAATGGTGAAATGGGGGTAATCATAGAGTTCTCGTTAGCCCAATAAGAAGAGAGTCTCAAAGGCCCAAAAAGGGTATTTGGAAAAGGATGACAATAGGGAGTTTGATCGAACAAAATAAGCTGGATACTGTGATAGGGAAAAGGAAAATAGAATTGGTAATGTTTGAGAAATTTCGAAACTTCGATTACAGGGTAAAAGAAAGTAAAAAGGAAAAGCTCAAATTTTAGGATTCAGGAAACTCAATTTTAGATGATGTGGTGATAATGATTCCGGAGCAATCTTCTGTTTCTTCTCAATTAGGATTGGCGATTGCCAAGAGATTAGCCGACTAGGTGCAATGAAAACTATATGCTAGAATGTTTGTGGTCTGGGGAATCCAAGGGTAGTTCAGAGACTTTGGCATATGCTGAAGTTGTATAATCCCCGTATGGTCTGCTTTATGGAGACGAACTTGATAGTAAAAGGATGAAAAGAGTGAGGAGGAGGTGCAGATTCATGTGTAGAATCAAAGTGGAAAGCTCTAGAAGGGATCTTTGTTTGGCATGGAAAGAGGATGTCCTAGTTAGTTTGAGGAGCTTTTCCAATAATCATATCGATGTCTTCGTTAAGGATGATAAGAACGACAAGGAATGGAGATTTACCTGTTTTTATGGTGCATCTTATGCTACAAATAGGAATGATACTCAGAATTTACTTCGACGACTTGAGCAAAATTAAAATTACCCTTGGTTGGTTAGTGGAGATTTTAATGAAATAATGTTTTCTTTTGAAAAAGCTGGTGGCATATCGAGGGAGGAGAGAATAATGCAGGTTTTTAGGGAAGTTCTGAAAGAGTGACGTTTAATGGATGTAGGTTTCTTTCGGGCATGGTTCACTTGAGAAAGAGGAAATTTACTCGAGACAAATATAAGAGAGAGACTAGATAGGGGTCACAAATGATCAATGGTTGATAGATTGCCCAAATGCACATATTCATCACCTACCACACTCATTCTCGGATCACTGTCTGTTACTGATAAGTTTGGATCAAAGGAAAGCTCCAATAGGGGTTTTACGGTTTAAGTTTTAGGCTTGGTGGACAATGGAAGAGTCATTAGAAGGGGAAATCAAACGGGTATGGGAGGCTTTCTCGAGGTCCATAATGAATAAGCTGGATAACTTGCGGCAGGGTTTGACGATTTGGGCCAAGTTAACCAAAGACAATAAGGCAAGTTTGAAGTGGGCTATTACAGGAAAACTAAAAAGTATGATGGAAATGGAATGAGATGATGATACATTGGCCTAATTAATAGACACCAAAATTCAATTAAATTGGGAGATTGATAAAGAAGAGGTTTTTTGGGAACAATAGGCCCAAGCTAATTGGCTTCATTTAGGGGACAAGAACACAATTTTTTTCACAAGTTTGTTATTTCCTATAGATGTATGAATACAGTTTCTCGGTTGGAATGTGAGGATGGTCGGGAGGTGTATGATGATGAAAGGATGGAGAAAATAGCTACTGAATACTTCTAAAATATGTTTACAACAAACGAGATATGGGATCTCTCATACATTATGTAACACCCCAAACCCGGCCCAGACGTTATGGCTGAATCTGGCGTGTTAGATTGAAGTGTTTTAGCGAAATTCGTGTTTTCATTGAAAACCCTTCTTAAAATAAAAAAAAAACCCTAAATAACTAAAAAAACACCTTTCAGTTACAAAAGCCTTGTTTAAAACATTTGATTTAAGAAAACTCATCATCTAAAAATTTAGTTGCAGAAACGTAGAAAATATACTATAATTTAAGAAAACCATGTTTAACTTCTCGTGATTACAAAGAAAATAATAATAATAATTCAAGTAATAATAACACAATGAAAACCTTATTACAATGCAGTGCGGAACATACTTAAAAGAAATAAAACTTAAATGCTTCAAAAAAAACCCAGTCCAAATCATCTTGCTAGCTGGCCACCCAGAGTCCCTCCAAACATCGAACCTTCTACTGAGCATCATCTGAAAATAAAAGAAAAGAGGGGTTGAGTTTTTGCAAACTCAGTGTGTACAACCCTCAGCAAAAACAAGCATTCAAAAAAAAAAAACATCATTCATCAATCATGAAATGCAATCCCATCCAAATTAGCGATCTGCTACACACCAGATTCGTCCCCCGTCACAGCATGTGGGGATATAACTATCGACCCACCCAACCCACACACCATGGTAGCCCGATTGCTAAACTACCTTCATTTACATATTGGGCTTTAAAAGTCGTTGGTGGATCTACGATTGTCAAGCAAACATCAGATCCTTATATACTTCCTCCGTTCCATAATTCCCAGCCCATATGCAACCTAAGAATAATATCATATATATGCATGTCACATCCATAAACTTACATTCAACACCTAGGGGTATTTTGGTTATTTTCGCCCTTAAGGGCATTTTGGTAATTTTCCTTTAATTACGATTTTCACTTACCTTGGCCCATTAACAAGTCCCACAAGCTAATATGAATGAATAATATGCACCAGGTAGGATTCTAGAGAAGAGGAGGTGAGTCATTAAGATTGCTTAAGTACCAAGCTCTCCCTAGATCCAATCCTAGACATGCATATACTCGTTGCCACACCTTAACCCTTTGACTTTTCCATGGTCGCAATATATTAATTAAGTCTTATGTGGATATCATATACTAGGCCCAAAACCCCTTACAAAGCCTAAACAATTTCACATACCTGTATCTAGCCCATTAAGCCCAATCATATTCATATGGCCCATTAGGCCCAAATCACCTGTATATGGCCCATTTGGCCTAAATCACATTTATATGTCTCGTTAGGCCCAGTCACATTCATATTCATGCTCACATACAAATTCCTATCACATAGCATCAATATTCAGTTTTTGCCTATTATGGGCCCAATAGCCCATCGGGCCCATTTAGCCCATATGGCCAAATCACAACCCAAGTCTACGGAATTGCCCATGGGCCTCAGGAAACCTATCAGTCTCCCCCTTACAAGTGTTCGTGCACTCGTAAGACTACCGTAGCCAAACTTTTGGCTTTTCGGCATTTCGACTTTTCGGCATTTTGGCATTTCGGCTTTTGCCGATTCATAGTGTGTGTGCAGTGTATGTACACACCTAGTAAGCAAGCGTGATGCGATCTCCTTAGCCCAACCTACAATCGCTATCACTCAAATATTAATCACACGTACTTATCGATTACTTTACCAAAAGCCAGAATCTCACCTTAACCTTACCTGAACTCCAAGCCTTTACTAGCTTTTACTTTGATCACTAAACCCGCGTATTTCTCAGATCTGAAGAGCAAATCGGTAGGAATCCAAAACTGAGATCTGACACTAATTCCCTACCAAATTCGATTAGAAAGAATTGAGGGACCGAATACTCGATACTTATCAAAAACTGATTGGGAGAGTGAACAGTTACACTAGAACCGACTGGGTGGAAAAAGTAGTGGCAGCACCAAGGGTATTCGGCTCTTAGAGATTTGAATGGCAACAATTGATTACTCAGCACCAAAGAAGAGAGGAAGAAGAATTGGCTAAAGCAAAGGAAATATTGAGTAGAAGAGGGATAAGAATTCGGCTCAAAGAAAGAAAAGAAAAAAGGGTTTTCAGCTTTTTAGAGAAAAGGGTTTCTGGCACAAAGTGAAGGGAAATTTGTCATTATCTTTCCAATCCTCCCATTCGGCACCTATTTATAGCTCTATAGCGGAATACTTCAAGCCCAAGTTCCCAATTCAGCTCCACTTACTCCTCACTTCTCATCTCCTCGTTTTTCTTCCTAATAACCCCTTTATCCCTTCCTTAATTTTCTCTCTTGCACACTTCCCTTAAAGTCCACTTTCACGCCACTTCCATCCTTCTAGAAGGCCAAAATTAAACTTCTAAAAATACTAAGCTAGGATTCGAACCTTGGATCTCTTTGCTAGCTACTAACGCCACCTCCCTACTCCCTAAGTGGTGTCACTTAGCCACTCCTCCACAAGGCTTTTTAATGTCATTTTCCCCTATTTTTATTTAAAAGCCCAACTACTTGCCAACCCTGATTCTTTTAATAATTAAATTAAAATTCCTCCACCACAAAACTCGAACCCAGAACTTCTTCAACGTACCTAGACACTTCAAATTCCTTAAACCCTTAAAGTCAACATGTCCTTTGTCATTTTCTTCCTCACTTAAAAATTTTATAAGACCCCAAGCCCAAAGCATCTAGGCCCAAAATTCGGGGTGTTACACATTCTGTCTAGAATTGAGGTTAGTATTACACCTGATAGAAATGCAGTTTTATTGTCAAAATATACAACATATGAGGTTTTTTCAGCATTGAAAGATATGGGCTTAACGAAAGTGACTAGGGTAGGTGGTTTTCTGGCGATGTTTTTTGAACAGTACTGGCACATAGTAGAGGAAGATGTTACTAGGTATTATTTGGGCATACTGAATGAAAGAAAAGATTTTGGTTCGACTAATTTTACTGATATAGTACTTCTTCCTAAATAGTGGCCTCTGTACGATCATATACAAAATAGTGGCCAAAGTAGTGGCTAATAGGCTTTAATGAGTCATTGGGAAATGTATTAATAGTGCCCAAAGTGAATTTGTACCAAGACGTCTCATTTTATATAATGTTATTCTAGCCTATTAGCTTTTACATACTTTCTGTTAGAAACATTATGGGAAAAAAGGGTGCATGGCATTAAAGTTGGACATGAGCAAAGCCTATGATCGGGTTGAGTGAGGTTTCCTAAAAGAAGTGATGTTATGAATGGGTTTTACAAAAGAATGGGTGGATATCATTATGAAGTGCATTACTTCGGTGTCTTATCCGGTGAATGTTAATGGAAAAACTGGAAGGATTTTTAACCCAACTAGGGGACTCCGTTAAGGTGACCCTCTTAGCCTCTTTCTCTTTCTTATGTGTTGTAAATGACTGTTAGCCTTAATGAGGTTGACAATAAGGGGAAGGTTGATGAAAGGTGCTAAAGCTAGTAGGGGAGGTCCAGAAATTTCACATTTATTGTTCGCGAGTGTTAGTATTATTTTCGGGGAGGAAATTGATAAAGGGGCAACATTGCTGAAAGATATCCTCAATGAATGCGAAAAATGCTCAGGCCAGTGTGTGAATTTCCATAAGTCCATGATCTTTTTTTAATAGAAATACATCTATTGAGGACAATGAGAGAGTATCAGGAATGCTGGGAATGTGATTTTCTTCAAACCTAGAAAAGTACATAGGGCTTCCAAACATGGTTGGGAAAAGGAAGAAAGCTTCATTCCAAAACCTCAAAGATCAGATCAAAATTCAAATTGAAGGGTGAAGCACAAGTTTTTTGTCTCAGGGCGGTAAGGAGATATTTATTGAGTCCGTATTACAGGCTATCCCAACATATGCCATGATGTGTTTCTTATTGCCTAAATCTTTTTGTGGGGAATTAGAAAGTTTGATGGCTAAGTTTTGGTAACACCCCATACCCGTAACCTACGTCGGAGCGGAATACGAGGCATTACCTAATTCGATCTCATGCACACAAATGTTCCCCAAGTCACCAAGACTTGGTCCAATTTAGAACTTTTTCAATTTTCACTTTAAACTTCTTATTATGGGCCTACGATGTGATATACCAAATTACAGCCTAATCAGAATAGTGGTTTCGAGACCACAAATCTGAGATAGAAATAATTATTTTATAATTATTTTAAGGTCTATAATATGATTGCATGATTGTGTGAAACTTTCGTGAAGAAATTCTATGCATAAAGTGCTTAATTTGAAATTTGGGACTAAATTGAATAAGTTGCAAAACTTGCATTCTAGAAGTTTCTAGTATGAAATTGCTTTGAAATATTAATTAGGAGGTCTTAAATAGAAATTTGACCAATTTCTAAGTTTATGGACAAAAATTGGACATGGATGGAATTTTTGAAAGTTTAGTAAGGAAGGGCATTTTGGTCATTTGGATATTAAATGAAATAAAATGGGAAAAATAACAAAAAAATGATCATCTTCTCCATAAGTTGCTGCTGAATTTTTCTCTCCACCATAGCTAGGGTTTCAACACTTTTAAGCCTTGATTGTAAGTGATTTCTATGCCCGTTTTTAATGTTCTTTACATTTTTGAAATCCTCGTAGCTCGGTTTACCTATTTCTACCAATATTTTGAGCTAGGGTTTATATTTAAAAATTTACCCATGAATGATATGCATGAATTTTGATGTTTTATGGTAGAATATGAAGCTTGAGATTGTGTTAAACAACTTTTGCTAAGTGATTTTACGTAAAAACGACTAAAATGACATAATCGGTAAAAATACCTATTGTTCATAAATACATGTTAGAATGAGAATTGGATATTGCTATAGAAGGGAAAAATGATCAGCATGTCACAAAACATAAGAAAATAGGGTGAAGTTTAATTTACGAGATTTGGGGCAAAAGTGTAAATATGTGAAAGTTTAGGGGCAAAATTGTAATTTTTCCAAAATATGATTTTGGGTTGATTTGAATAATATGAGTCCTAATTAGACTATATTTGAAATGATAGAGCAAGGAAAATCAAAATAAGGGCTAAAATCGGCAAAATATCAAGTTGTGGACAAAATGGTTAAAAAGACCATTTTCGCATACGAGGTAAGTTCATGTGTAAATGTAGTAACATAATTGTCATTTTAAGTAATTTAATGTTATTTATATGATATGATAATTAATACCATGAAATATTATGCGTTGTGGTTCTTATTGAGTAATATGCAAATTATGTGTGCTACTTGTTAAATATGAATTGCTACCGAGTATCGGTTTCGACATTCCGTGGAAGAGGGCAAAGATGTGTAATCGAGGAAAAAGTTCGTTTGAACTTTGGGAATAGATTAGGATACAAGTGACATGTCACTAGGATATTTGAGTTCTGAGCTCGTTGAGTTGAGTCCGAGTTCGTGAGATGTAACTAGGCATCCGAGCTCGTTGAGTTGAGTCCAAGTTCACTTATGGATGCGAACGCCCGAGCTCGTTGAGTTGAGTCCGAGTTCACTTATGGGCGGGTTACATGGTAGCTTGGCTACATAATTTCCGCAGGCTATTGAGTTTGTCTAGCAGCGGGTATGGCACTTACGTGCATGAAATCCGTCTATCCGAATTATATTCCGATTGTGTTCAACGGGTAAAGTTCTAGTGAAATGGAAGAATTCTCGAGATGAAAGTGACTAGTTGGTAAGTGTTGTGGAACAGATACTTTGTACAGGTATGTACTTAACCCTTGGGTTTAGACTTCAATATAACAATAATATGGTAAGATCACGAATGAGAAATATGATATGAATGCTTTGGTGATATTATGCTAATGTTGGTTGTTATAATTGCTTTGTTAAGTTATTTGTTATTTGCATGTGGACTTACTAAGCATCTATGCTTACTCCCTCCTTTTCATTCTTTGTAGTTTTGACAAGTCAATTTGGAGATCGGGACGGTCGGAGGTACACTCACACTATCACTGGACAATCGCGGTATAATGACTTGAAATTTTTGGAAATATGGCATGTGTAGCATTCCAATAATTTTGTGTGTATAATCTTACAATATGGCCATGGATGGAATGGAAATGTTTGAGAATGATTAGCTATTGGAATGGCTAATCAAGTTTATATATGATAACATGTATGCTTTATGTCTTAACTAAACCATGAAAATCCTTGGAAAGGTAAAATTTGCCACAAAACAGAATCAGACAGCAGCAGTGATGTGAATTTGAAAAATCACTAAAAATAGTAGAAATGGAATTAAATGATAAAAGAGTTATGGGATCAAATCTTGATGAGTCTATTTTCATATGGAAGAAACGAAACAGGTAAATGAGTTATATTTTATGATATATTTAAGCTTTAGTAGAACAGGGTCAGAGCAATCTCTGAATCCCATGTTCTGACTTTAAAAATTCACCATAAATTGTACAAAAACAATTAAGAGTTTTACATTACATGTATGAAATACTTATTGAGCCTAGTTTTATGAGAAAGAAACAGAATAGTCATTTAAACTCTTTACAGGGAGATATTTGACTCGAAATACACAGGGGTCAGAGTAGCCAAACCTTGAAACAGGGGAGACTTTAACTAATAAACTGTACTAATTGGCTAGACCAAAAATTCTAGAAAAACATTAATAAGTAGATACATGAGTCTAATTTCAAGGAAAATTTACGTAATTGGATTTCAATTTTTTTAACTTGAGATATGAATTTTTTAGCGACTGTGACGCAGTTAGCCAGCTTGTCTGGAAATTCTAAAATAAATTGTTTGAGCTGTTTAATTAATGAATTAAGTCCGTTAACACCTCGTGCTCGACTCCAGCGATGGTCTCGGGTACGCGGGCGTTACATACGAGCCCCAAATCGACCATTGAAAACTATTTTGGATAAACTCGGGTCCTTAAACCATCTATAGAAAATTTGACTTTGAAGCAGGGCACACGCCCGTGAAGAAAGGAAACACGCTAGTGTGGCCATTTCAACATGGTTGTGTTGATAGGCCGTGTGAAGCAATACAGGGACACGCCCATGTCCTCCACCCGTGTGGAATTAATTCTAAATGCACACCTACAGGGGTTTTCACACGGCCTGGCACACGCCCATGTCCTAGCCCATGTGAAAAAACATGGACATTCTGTTTCTGACGTCAGCATCCCCAAAATGTCACATGGCCAAGGCACACGCCCGTGTGCTAGGCCATGTCCATCACACGGCTGAGACACATGGCCGTGTCTTTGCCCGTGTGTTTACTACCATGTATACTAACTTGAAATTTTTACATGCAGGGGACACACAGCCGGACCACACACCCATGGGGTAGACCGTGTGTCACACACGGCCTAGACACACGCCCGTGTGTCTACCCATGTGGATGATATAAGGCTATTTACCAAGCCTTTTTGCCACCCTTACTTACACAACCTACACAAAAGCAACCAAACCAATACAAGAATAGTAAATTCTAAGCCCTATACATGCCATATTCAAAAATATAAATCAAACTATACTGAATGCTTCGATTGATAATGTGATCGATATCTCTGACTTCTTTTGTTCCTTGAGCTAGATAGGCGGCACTATAAGAAAATGAAAAAGGAGAGGGAGTAAGCATAAGGCTTAGTAAATTGCACATAAATAAATATACAACATAACTTTACCATTCATCAACAAGTATCATAATACACAAGTGGCATAAGCAAAACTTACTCATCAAGATTCAATACATCTCATATAGCATATATTGAGCTTACATTTCATACATACCATATAGGTACCTATGCCACTCACAACACGGTTATACTTTCCTTGTTAACTTGAAATCATACTTACATCGTTGAACCATTTGGAACATTATCGGATACTCATTTAGCCTCAAACATGGGGTCAGGTGTCAATGCCATGTCCCAGACATGGTCTCACACAAGTTCTAGCATATCTGTGCCGATGCCATGTCCCAGACATGGTCTTATACTAACACATCTCATAGCCGAGGCATGTCCCAGACATGTCTTACACTGGCTTACATCTCGAGGCCGATGCATGTCACAGACATGTCTTACACTAGCACTCGTCTCAATGCCGATGCCATGTCCCAGACATGTCCTACACTACCTCACACAAGTGACCCAAATGTCATGGCATGAATATTCGATTTATTTCCTAAGGTTCAATCAAGAATTCTACTATCTCTATTCTCATCACGTTTTCTCATTTCCACAATCAAGCAATTTATGCTATAATAATTTCAATACAATTCAAATACATAAATTGTTAATGTAGTTGTACTATTTACATACAACTTACCTCGAATTACAAAATGTGGCGACTAGTCAATTTAGTCGATTTCTTTGGCTTTCCCCCGGTCTAGGTTTGGATTCAGTATTTCTTGATCTATAATAGAAAAATATACTTATTTAGTCACTAATTAAAAATTAGGCAATTGAAAATTCATATCTTTGGTAAAACGACCATTTTGCCCCTAGACTTTGACAAAATGACCATTTTGCCTCTAGGCTCGAAAATCAATTTTTATCGAATTTCTTCTTATCTTAAGTCTAGCTGAACCTTTTACTCTTATAGCAACTCCAAATTCCCACTATATCACACATTTA
Organism: Gossypium arboreum; assembly: GCF_025698485.1. NCBI lineage: Eukaryota > Viridiplantae > Streptophyta > Magnoliopsida > Malvales > Malvaceae > Gossypium > Gossypium arboreum. Next base: position 63,444,315 of record NC_069079.1, on the reverse strand, counting down.
TCATATATTTTACAACTTATGCAAAATAGTCCTTTTAGGTGTTTTCATGCTAACACCTTTCACAAAAGTTGTTTATTAGATACCCAAGACTCATTTTCTTCCTTAAAAACTCAGAAAAAATTACAAATATTTTCATGTCAAAACCCTAAACTCTTAATCATTTTGCAAAATAGTACCCTCATTTGAAAGCTCATGCTTCAAGGGTCTCAAAAATGTAAAAATCATCAAGAAAAACTATCAAAATCACTTACTTGTGAGGATTACAAGTTGCTGAAACTTTTAAGCTTTCAAACCCCCTTCAATGGCTGATTTTCAGTGGAGAAAGAATATGAAAAAGGGATGATATCATCTTTCCTTTATTTACTCCTATTTTAGTTAAAATAAGCCACCTAACTTACCAAATTTTGAAAATTTGACCACCTTGTCTCCTATGGCCGGCCATGCCTCCCTAAAGGGTATAATTTCCATTTAAAGACCCCCAATTTAGGTTCTCTAGCTATTTGGCACTTTTAGCTATCAAAATAAGACTTTTGCATTTTATGCGATTTAGTCCTTTTTCACAATTGGGCTCACAAACGTCACAATTAACTCACCAAATTTTTCATGCACTATTAAAAACATGCTATAACATCTAAATAATTATAAAATAATTTATTCAACTCTGAATTTATGGTATCGAGACCACTATTCTGACTAGGCCCTAAATTGGGCTGTTACATGAATGAAGCAAATGTGTCGATTAAAAGAAGAAGGGGTATGGGTTTTCATTGTATGGGCACATTCAATATTTCTTTGTTAACTAAACAAGGTTGGAGACTCATTAACTACTTGGATTCATTAGTTGCTTGTGTTTTCAAAGCCAAATACTTCCTTAATTTAGATTTCATTAATGTAAATTTGGTCACATGCATGGAAAAGCATTTGGGCAGCGAAGGGAATTTTGCGTGAGGGGCTTTGCTGGAAGGTGGGCTTAGGTAAAAATATTTCAAGCAATGAGGATGCATAGATCCCGAGGACAGTTTCTTATAGATTATCTAGTGTTGTTCAAAGTATGCAAAATCATAAAGTTGCTGATCTAATTGATACCAATACTAGAAACTTGAACAAGGAGTTAGTTGTAAATACTATGACACCCCAAACCCGACGAGGATGGACTGACCCAAATTCGAAGCTTTACATTGGCCACCTAAGCAACTCTCCAGCTAACGACCTTTCAAGACACACCCCGACCTTATAACACCTCAATCTTATCCATTTATAGTGTTATTTATTAATGCGGAAGCAATTTGTGAACCAATTTTAAACTTTTTAAAAGTAATTTAACTTAAGGGCATTTTTTTCATTTTACCACCTATGATTAAACTAACTCGAATTTAGATATATACATTTACCAACTTCCTTTTAGTCAATTTATGTAAGCCCTAAAAATTTCAGCTTAATTTGAGTTTATTTTCTATGTCTAATTTAAGTTTTAGCATTAATGACTAAATCATAACAATTTCAAACTATTAGTACTATACCCGAATATTAAATTGAGTGCGTTTTTAACAAATTTTATCAATTACAAGTTTAATCCTAAAATTTTATCAAGTTTCCTTATCATTTAAGGCTCTAATTAGACTTATCAAGTTACAGGACTAATTTATAATTTAAATAGACTAGAGAACCAATTTAAAAAGACTAGAATTCAAACCCCCAACAATTCACTACATTTTTTTGTGTGAAATATTCAATGTTAAACCCTATTTTAAGTATCTTAATGGCCAATTAAACCCTATTTAGCTACGATTAAATTTCATACATATTCATGCACCTTCAATTGAATTTATAACACCAATTAAGCCTCAATTAAATGGAATTAAACATTCAATTTCATGCATATCACTCACCGGTCAATTCAAACAAGTGGCGTATCTTAATCACTAGTAAACCACTCTATGGAAGCTTCATTTAAACAATGGTTAGTGAAACATCATGCCTTACACATCGTGTTATCAATCACCATGTTATCAAGCAAAAATACACAGTAAATTATTTAAAAATCAAATTCAAATATGCATATATGATATTTTAAAACCATCCAAAATTAAAAAGGTCCAATGTCCATGTCCAATTACAACCAAAATTAAACTAAGTCCTGGAAGTACCACAATGCCTGATTAACATTTCTAAAACATGTAACTAAATCTCTACCGAGCCTTCATCTCTTGGAACTCTCTTCCTTGGCTCCTTAGCTCCTAAATCCCGTCAGTTAACTGTACGAATGCGAATATGTGAGCTTAAAAAGGTCAATGAATGTTAATAAACTGATGAGTAAATTAGAACCCAAATCATTCTTAAATTGAAACCAATCAAATACAAATTTTCAATCACAATATCAATCTATAATAGTTCAATGTCATATGTTCAACCATATGTAACAGCCCAATTTTAGGCCTAGTAGGAACAATGGTTTCGGAACCACTATTCCAGGGTCGGAGAAATTATTTTTAATGATATTTTATGTGTTATAGCATGATTATATGAGTGCATAAAAATTTTGGTGAAATAATTTTAGCGATTTCATGCTTAATTTCGAAAAAGGACTAAATCGCATAAAGGATGAAAATTTTGTTTTGCTAGGTAAATATGTTAAATAGCTAGAGAACCAAAATTTGTGGTGTTTAAAGAGCAATTAGACCCTAAAATTTTGATGGCTGGCCATAGGGGGGAGAAAAGAGTTGAAAAGTCAAAATTTTGGTATGGTTGGTATTTGATGACATGTACAAAGACTAATAAAATAAAACAAAAATAGCCACCCTTCTTCTCCATCTTTCTCCACCAAAAATTAGGGAAGAAAAACCTCCATGGGAGCTTGAAAATTTCAGCAACATAAGCCTCTTTCATGTAAGTCATTTTGGTGTTGGTTTTTGACCTTTTTTATATTTTTGAGATCCTTGAAGCATGATATAGCTATTTCTATCATTATTTTGAACTAGGGTTTATGTTAAAAAATTCACCCATGTGTGTCACGCATGTTTTTTGATGTTTAATAGAGGAAAATGAAAGTTTGATGTTAGATAAACATCTTTTGTTAAGTGATTTTTCATGAAACCCCTTAAAAGAACCATTTTGTGAAAGTTGTAAAATAAGTTGTGAATGTGTGAAATAATTGAAATTGTGGGTTTTTATAGTTATAAAAGAACTCTGTTAGGATTAGTAAAGGAGGAAATTCGATAAAAATTGATTTACAAGCCTAAGGGCAAAATCATAATTTTTGTAAAGTCTAAGGGAAAAACGGTTATTTTGCCAAATTATGAATTATAAAATGTTCTAATTAATAATGATTAAATGAGTGAATTTCATCATGTTAGATCAAAAAAATCGAGATTTGTGCTTAAATCGAGAAAGTGCGTGGTTAAGAGCAAAAAGAGAATAATTAGCCGAAATTACATTTAAGGTAAGTCCGTGTGATTAAATGAGCATGATATTTATGCCATTGTTATTATACTTGAAAATGAATCTTGTCATGATTGTTGATATTGTATATGAGAAAGTGATATCAAATGTAAATAACATTTATGTGTTGATTGAATGCTTGGAGATTTGATGGAATATGATATTCAATTGAAACGAGCAAGTTGTATGTAAATGATACAACTACATTGCTAATGTATGTATTGAATTGTATTTGAATTAATATAGCATAAATTCCTTGATTGTGGAATTGAGAAAATGTAACACCCCTATCCCGTAACCGTCGCCGGAATAGGTAAGGGCCATTACCGGACTTGTAACTCATGTCAGAACCGTAAAATTTTGAACTTTTTCTTGAAATAAAGATCATTCATTTAAATAAGTACTAAGCACAGCCAGGGATAAAATTTAAACTTCTCTAAGTAAACATTCAAAAGATGCCATTTTCGCATGGCTTATATACATTAACCAAAATATTCATCCCGTTTTAAAACTTAAAATTTACAAAGGAATCAAACTCAATTACTTAAGAACTTACCTCGGATGTTGTCGAACGATTTCAACGGCTATTCGATCACTTTTTCCTTTCCCCTATCCGACTTTGATCCTCTAAGCTCTTGAGCTAAATCAAACAATTTACTTCCCAAATCAAACATAGTCATACGGCATCCATGTACATTTTAGAACCAATTCACTTGAATTAATTGCCCACTTAAGTCTCTCATCATTTCATTTTCAAATTTGTATATTTGGTAAGTCACATTAGACCATTATACATATAGCTTTGATACATTTTATACTAGCCGAAATGTACCATCAAGATATACTGTACTCAGATAATTTACCTTGGCCGAACATGTACAATGTTTTGTAGCTTAATAATTATAATATAACATCAAGTACTCATTTTACTCATGTGGTCGATTATACCTGGTCATACATACACGTAATTGAGTTATTTAACACCTAACTCACATAGCCATAGTGTACAAAATCTTAAGGTCCAAATATGAATACCCCCAAGTTCTCACGACTTAACCCTTAACCACATTTTGCTTAAATTTCTTTGAATTTCTAATAGCATACACACATATAATCAATTTGGAGACTCTATTAACCAAACATACATACGGAAATAGTCTATAGTTCTCTCGGCCACTCATTCCACAACTTAACAAAGCTTCAATTCAAAATCATTAGCGAGTATCAATTAACTTAAGCTACCTTTAAACTTTTACTTATCACCTCATGCCAAACCATCAAAATGAACTAATTATAATTACATAGGTACTACCAAAGCCGAAACCTATGCATACTATTATGTCTTATGCCAAACCAAAGACCATATTCGGCAACTTTCATCCACCATTCTACCAAGCATAACCGATTACCCATCCTCTTCTTAAATCTAAATTCGGCACCTCCAAACAAAATAACTTAAAAACTCCAACTTTTATGCTAACATAACAAGCAACTTAACACATCCATATAACTAACATGCTAATAGTATCAAGGCATCAACTAAAATTTTGAAACCTCTTAGCCGAATCCTAACTCTCCAACAACCCCAAATCCAACCATGAGATAGATAGAATTTAGACTAATCATCCAAAGGATGTATAAACTTCCAAAAGTAACATTGAACATACCTTAATCTAGAGAACCACCTTGGCTGAATTTTTCTTCTTCTTCCTCTTCTAGTTACGGCAATGGAGGAGTAACATAAGCTATCTTTTGTTTCTCCTCCCCTAACCACTATTATTTTATTATCCATATTTTTATTTTTAACATAAAATATTAACATAAAATAATTATAATATGTTTTAGTCCATAACATGGCCGGCCACCATCTAGAATTTGGCTAATTTGACATGCAAGTATAAGCATTTTCTAACATGCATTAATAGGCCACTTTAACATTTGCCTAGCACATTTCTAAATTTTCTCACACAAGTCCTATTTAGTAAATTTCGCACAATATATACATAATTTAAGCATGAATTTTTCACACATGCATATTCATATATAATAAGCATCAAACATGACTGTTAATTATTTTTATGACTTGGTTTCGTGGTCCCGAAACCACTTTCCGACTAGGGTCAATTTAGGGCTGTCACAACTCTCCCCACATAAGAAATTTTCGTCCCGAAAATCTTACCGCAAATAAGATAGGGTAACTTTCTCTCGTTGAGTTCTCTAGATCCCACCTAGTTTCCTCAACTCCGAACTTACGCTTCAGTGCTTTAACTAACAAAACTTTCTTAGTTTGATCATAATAAATCACAGCGATCCACAAAATTGACATTTACTCACTTACTTTTCATTTCGGTAATAACACACATAGGTATAACACAATTTACTCATCGGTCTGAACCGACTAGGTATAGGCTCGAACCCCACACATAGGTTCTAGCCTACTTAACCCAAAGTCCGAATAAACTCGACAGCCATCAACTAATTAAGCTATTAGCCTAGTATACACTTCACCGGTCCAAACCTACTAGGCACAAGGCCTGAATAACTCAAATATATATATATTCATTGGGTTCATGACAACACTCATTTAACATCTTATGAAAAAATATATATATATATATATTTTTATATACATGTAACTTAGATAATCTTTCACACACCCATTCATCAATAAAGCACTATCAATAAGAATTTACTACTATCCTTTATCTTCGGCTATTTCAAGTAACCACTGATACAGTAGCTGAAGGTTTTAAATTCTCAATTCAGCAACATATATAAGCTGATACGAGATTATGTTAACATCTTGCATCAATATTTAACTTAACTTATTTCCAAAGGAAAAATCAACTTCCACGTACCTGAACATTTATTTCATTTAGCACATTCTTTCATAGTTAATGTTACCCGTATACAGTCGAATAAGCATAAAGCCTAATATAATATACTAGCATGAGATTTGTTCTAGCACATAACTCATATATCCAAAATTATCACCATTCATCAGAAATTCTTACCAACTTTCAAATGTCGAAACTTAGTCAAAATAATTTCTTGAACATGATTAACAAAATAGTGTTTATTCACAATAGCACATATAACTGTATATACCGAGAATCTCGTATTTATAATGTATATATATATCACATACCTTGTCAATTTAATGTCTCGAACTTATTTCATTACCAATTTAACACAATGTTGTATAATCTCCGACTCTAATTAGTTCACCAGTGTTTAGTCCGTTTAACGAATTTTCTCTTTACGTCTTACTTACTATTACAAATCAATGCCATCGTCTCACACGAGGTCATACATGAAACACACTTCGCATATGCAGTGCCCACTGACTGATTTCGCACACATAGCGCTCGATTAAAGAACTCGCACACATAGTGCCTCAATTACCAATCTCGCACACATAGTGCTCGATTGAAGAACTCGCACACATAGTGCCTCAACTACTGATCTGGCACACATAGTGCTCGATTGAAGAACTTGCACACATAGTGCCTCATGATTCCAGCACGAATACCTTCGAGGTTTAGCCTGGATATATCACTAGCACGAATGCTCTTTGGGACTTAGCCCAGATATATCAGTAGCACGAATGCTTTTCGGGACTTAGCCCGGATACATCACTAGCACAAATGCTCTTTGGGACTTAGCCCGGATATATCACCAGCACGAATGCTCTTCGGGACTTAGCCCGAATACATCACTAGCACGAATGCTCTTCGGGACTTAGCCCGGATATATCACCAGCACGAATGCTCTTCGGGACTTAGCCTGGATATATCACCAGCACGAATACTCTTCAAGACTTAGCCCGGATATATCACTAGCACGAATGCTCTTCGGAACTTAGCCCGGATATATCACTAGCATGAATGCTCTTCGGGACTTAGTCCGGATATAACATACTAAACTTTTATGCATATTTATCCATCAAGTATACATTTCACTAATTTATCACATACCTTAGGGCTTATATTTCTAGTTCGCAAATGATATATACATATCATAAAATTCATTGCATCATTTGAAAAAGGCACATAGCAAAATCAACAAGTACATTTCACATAGCATATCATATTCGTAATTCACTCTTTTCTCAATTTTGACACATCATAAGCATGTTCCAATGCTCTCAATACCATCTGCCACAACTCGTTCAGGATCAAAATTTGTTATTATACGAAAAACACATTTTAACTGTCAGAAATCATCACACTATCATTTTATCACTTTATGGCATGTATAGCTAGACTCACACGAGCTACGTTAGTCCTAGAATCGACTAAACCGTAGCTCTGATACCAATAAAATGTAACACCCCTATCCCGTAACCGTCGCCGGAATAGGTAAGGGGCATTACTGGACTTGTAACTCATGTCAGAACCGTAAAATTTTGAACTTTTTCTTGAAATAAAGATCATTCATTTAAATAAGTACTAAGCACAGCCAAGGATAAAATTTAAACTTCTCTAGGTAAACATTCAAAAGATGCCATTTTTGCATAGCTTATATACATTAACCAAAATATTCTTCCGCCACTAGTCTATTCTGTACATGCCATAAAATAATTCAAAACATAACAGTAACAAGCAGTGGATAGTGATAGTGTGACTAGTTGCTGACGATCCCCGAGCCTGTAGCTTCCAAATGAGATCTATAAAATAGAGGAAACAAAGTAAACGGAGTAAGCATTACAATGCTTAGTAAGTTTTAAGCAGTGTCAACAGATAATAATCAAATTATAACATAGTTGTTTGTATTTTTATTTCACTCTTCCTTCGGGCATATTATCCCTTTACCGAATATGCACATCTCATCATATACAATAGGCAAATAAACTTTCACATAAATGTGAGCTCATGTGACATAGATATATTGTATAATTTCACATAACCTCTCACACTGATCCGATGTCACATAATCATAAGAATAGTCTCATAGATTGCTCACGTATGCATCACATAACTGCCTTATGATTTAGTTTAAATCAAGCTCACATATAAACTTTGAGTACATACCTGTTTAACCTTTCGCATTGAATATATTTATAAGCAATTCTTATTGTGAAGTCTTATAGCTTTAAACTCTACTCGGATTATCGGCGAGACCTTTAGCTCAGATGAAATCTCCACACGAAGTTAGCGGGTCTTAACCCAGACATAGTCACCACATATGGTCATCTGGTCTTTAATCCCGGGTTTACATCATAGAGTTTCATACATATTTATTCACATGTTACAACATTCACATCGACTATCATATTTGTAATTCATTTACCTCATCAAATATCTAATAAAACACACCTTCCGCCGTTTGTCATTTGGCCACAATATATATATACACATCTCATACATATCTCACATTAGCCATTTGGCTTTACCACATATCCATCTCATACACATTTCGCATTAACCATTCGGCTTTCCCACATATATACACTTCCACGTTCAACACATTGGCCATTCTGCCTTATCACATATATGCATGTTCACATTTATCACATTGGCCATTCGGCCTTATCACATATGTGCATGTTCACATTCATCACATTGGCCATTCGGCCTTATCACACATATGCATGTTCACATTCATCACATTGGCCATTCGACCTTATCACATATATGCATGTTCACATTCATCACATTGGCCATTCGGCCTTATCACATATGTACATGTTCACATTCATCACATTAAATCCTAAATCAAAATATAAATTTTCATGTATTCACATCACAATTATCCAAATATACTTCACATACCAAATATACTTTCACTTTGTCTTGGCTGAATCTACATCTATCATTTTCCAATGAATAATTCAATTTCAAGCCATACTATCATTTCATATTCGAATACTTATTTGACTGACGCTCCAGTACTAGTGCAGCCCGAATCAGGCAAGGAGTTTGTTATTTACAGTGATGCATCCTCACTTGGGTTTGGTTGTGTATTGATGCAAGAAGGTCGAGTTGTAGCTTATGCATCGAGACAATTGAAGCCACATGAGAAAAATTATCCAACCCATGATCTCGAACTGGCTGCCATTGTATTCGCCTTGAAAATATGGCGACATTACTTATTTGGTGAGAAGTGCCATGTATATTCAGATCACAAAAGTCTCAAATATTTGATGACTCAAAGAGACTTGAATCTACGACAAAGGCGTTGGCTTGAGTTATTGAAAGATTATGAGCTTGTCATTGACTATCACCCGGGAAAGGCTAATGTGGTTGCAGATGCTTTAAGTCGTAAATCGCTGTTTGCTTTACGAGCGATGAATGTACACTTGTCTATTCTATCCGAAAATGTGTTAGTAGCTGAATTAAAGGCCAAACCATTGTTGATTCATCAAATTCGTGAAGCTCAGAAAGTCGATGATGAATTGGTTGCAAAACGGGCTGAATGTGTTTTGAATATGGAATCAGAGTTTCAAATTGACAATGACGATTGTTTGAGGTTCCGAAGCCGTTTGTGTGTTCCAAGAAATTCAAAACTTATTTTGATGATTCTGAACGAAGCTCATTGTAGCCGAATGTCAATTCACCCAGGGAGTACGAAAATTTACAACGATCTGAGACGTCAGTTTTGGTGGCATGGTATGAAACGAGACATTTCCGATTTTGTTTCGAAGTGTTTAATATGTCAACAAGTGAAAGCAGAACATCAAGTGCCTACAGGTTTACTTCAGTTGATCATGATACCTGAATGGAAATGGGATCGAGTCACGATGGATTTTGTATCTGGGTTGCCATTATCGGAAAGTAAGAAAGATACGATTTGGGTTGTTGTTGATAGACTGACTAAGTCGGCTCACTTTATCCCCGTACGTACGGATTTTTCATTGGATAAACTAGCTGAATTGTATGTTTCTCAGATTGTAAGATTACACGGGGTACCTATTTCTATTGTGTCGGATAGAGATCCGAGATTCACCTCGCGATTTTGGAAGAAATTGCAAGAAGCTTTGGGTACCAAGTTGCATTTTAGCACCGCTTTTCATCCACAGACTGATGGTCATTCCGAGCGGATAATTTAGATACTCGAGGATGTGTTGAGATGTTGCATCCTTGAGTTTAGTGGTTCATGGGAGCGGTATTTACCTTTGATTGAATTCGCTTACAACAATAGTTTTCAATCAAGTATTAAGATGGCACTTTACGAGGCTTTGTACTATCGTAAATGCCGTACACCATTGTTTTGGACCGAGCTCGGTGAAAGTAAAAATTTTCGGAGTTGATTTGATTAAAGATGCTGAGCAGAAAGTAAAAATAATTCGCGAAAGTCTGAAGGCAGCATCAGATCGTCAGAAGTCGTACGCGGATTTAAAACGAAGAGTTATTGAGTATGAGGTGGGAGACAAAGTATTTCTTAAAGTTTCACATTGGAAAAAGGTACTCAGATTTGGCCGTAAGGGCAAACTGAGTCCGAGGTTCATAGGGCCGTATGAAATATCCGAACGAGTTGGTCTAGTGGCATATAGATTAATTTTACCCCCTAATCTCGAGAAGATTCAGAACGTTTTTCATGTTTCGATGCTTCGACGTTACAGATCTGATCCTTCGCACATAATAAATCCCTCCGAGGTTGAAATTCAAGCCGATATGAGTTATGAAGAAGAACCGATTCGTATCCTAGCCCATGAAGTGAAAGAGTTGCAAAACAAAAGGGTTCCGTTAGTAAAGGTGTTATGGCTCAAACACGGGATCGAAGAAGCTACTTGGGAAACCGAGAACTCTATGAAAGAACGATACCCAAACCTATTTACAAGTAAGATTTTCGGGGACGAAAATTTCCTAAGTGGGGGAGAGTTGTGACAGCCCTAAATTGACCCTAGTCGGAAAGCGGTTTCGGGACCGCTAAACCGAGTCACCAAAGTATTTGAATATGATATTTATTGTCTAAAATATGTGAATATGAATGTGTGAAAGTTTTAAGCTTCGATTTAGTCGATTGCATGTGAATTTAGTTAATAGGACCTATGTGAGACACTTTTGAAATGTGATAGGTTAATCTATAAGGACCTATTAATGCATGTTGTATAAATGATGGGTTTGCATGTCAAATTACCCAAGTTTTAGTTAGTGGCCAGCCATGCAATGGGTTAAAACATATTATAAACATTTTGTGTTAATGTGTTGTGTTAAAAATAATAAAATAAAAGGTTAGTAATAAAGTAATGAAAATGGAGGGGTGATGAAAACAAAGTTGTTTCATCCATGCTCCTCTATTGCCGTGACTTGAGGAAGGAAGAAGAAGAGGATTCTCTTGCTTCATGTTCGGTTGGTTGATGTTTAGGAAGAGGTATGCTTGATGATTATTCCATAAAACTCATGCATACTTTTAGTTGTTAGTTTGAATTCTACCTAGCCCATGGTTTAAATTTTTGCTATTTGAGGGAGATGATACTCGGCCATGGAAGTTGCCTTCCTTAGTTGGTGTTTGATGTTGTTTTAATGAGGCTTGAAGATGATTGAGTTTGAGTGCTTAACAAAAAGGATTGGATGTGAGGGTGTGTGAGAATTAGAAAAGGATGGGTCTTAGCAACTTCATGAAGTATTCAGCCATGGTACTAGAATGTTGTAATTGTGTTTAAACTTAGAATTATATAGTTGTATGGTTAGTATAGGTAGGGATGATGTGACAGCACAAAATAGACCCTAGCCGGAATGTGGTTTCGGGACCACAAAACCGAGGCATAACAATAATTTAAAATTTATTTCGATGCCTATAATATGTGTGTATTCATGTATGACATTTTTTGATGATTGATTTAGTGTTATAAAGGTGAATTCCACTAGAAAGGACTTAGTAGTGAACTTTGAAAATACGATAGGGAAAGGGGTGATGACTAATTAAAGCATGCATGCAAAATAATGGACTTGCATGTCAAATTCCCCCTTTTTACAAGTGATGGCCGGCCATGACAAAGAGATATGGGTTAAACATGTCATGAAACATGTTTTGTTGGGCATTAGGGAGAAATAGTAAACAAATAAGCACACTTTAACTGAATGATTGTTCAGGAAAAACCATTTCATTTTAAGCCTTTGAAAACACTTATTAATTTTTGAAAACGTTTTCATTTCGGAAGCTTTGTCTTGTTTCACAATATTTTGAAATCAGGTAATCTCTTTTAAAAATGCGCCCTAGAGCTATTCAATTTCAAACATTTAAATCCATATCATGCCTAAGCTAATAATCATACTAAAGTAATTAAAAATAATTAAAGCGGCTTTATTACAACTTAAAACCCAAAGCAATTAAAGTAAATGAAACTAATCCAATCATAAGAAGAAAATTGAGCTTGCAAAACATGTGGCCACTCCGAATCCCTCTCAGCTCCAAGTCCACTATGGTTGGGGGTTACCTGCACAGATAAAATTAAGGGGTGAGTTTGGAAAACTCATTGTGTTAAAAAACCCAACCATAGTCCAGATCAATTCAAACCACAGAAACAGATTAAGTTGCGCCTTAGCCCTATACAGAATTCAGAATGAAGCCCATAGGCCCATAACAGAAACAGAACAGATATATCTTGTATGCAGAAAACCCAACCCATATCCATTCGTATACACCCCCGTGCTAACCTTACACTATGTTGGGAGACTACTCAACCCATCCATCCGCTACACATCACAAAATTTGCAGCATGGCTGCCAGAACAGATATTGTGACAGAGTCACCAGATACAGATATTGTGGTAGAGCCACTAGAAACAGATATTTGTGCCAGAGCCACTAGATTAGATATTTGTGGTAGAGCCACCAAAACGCTTCCTCCATCAATATAACCCATATCTCATGCAACAGATATACATGTCATGGCATACAACAAACAGAATCAGAATATCATGCATTTCAGTCAAAATTAACCCTAGGGGTATAATGGTAATTTTGCACCTAAAGGTATAATAGTAATTTTCATACTTAGGGGTATTTTAGTAAATTTAACTATTTTAGGGTTTACACTCATATTACAGCCATTAACACATTAACAGAAGCACTTACCGAGCGTTTTTACCGAATTGGGCCCGTTGGCCCATTAACCCGATTTCGGCCCATTAAGCCCAAATATACCGAAGTGCACGAAATTTCTCACTCTGTAATCATACCGCTTGTGATTACCAAAATTAACAACCAAACCATCTCACAAGCGCTCATACACTTGCAAGTTCACAAAATGCCAGCTTTTTGGCATTTTGGCTTTTCGACTTTTTAGCTTTTGTTGATCTAGTCTATGAGTGGGTGTCATTTACACACCTGATTTGCGACAACTGCTACCGAAATCTCCCACGATATCCTACAATCGTCACTAGACATATCAGATTCAAAATACAATGGCAACCATCATAAACTTACTTACCATAATCGGCCATCAATACCTGTGGCCCTTGAGATCCTACCTTTGCCAAAACTAGAGACTAGATCTAGATCTAACTTGTCCAAGCCTTCGATCAGCAGCCTCTAGATCACACTAACACCAAAAACAATCAATTGTTACAACTCTTAGATCCTTAAGCTCCAATCGACATCCTCCATATGCCTTTAGGGATTTCGGCTTTTCTAAAACCTGAAATAAAGAATAGATTTGAGTACCTACCTCAGGTTCTTTTAACCAAAACGATCCACTTCAGTTTCTACTCAGATCTGATGCAGATCCAACCCTTAAACACTAGCATAAATTGAATCTTAGAGATCTAAAGATTCGGTATACGTCCCTAAAAACTATGGTGTTTTCGGCTTTTGGAACTTTAAAGAGGAAGATGATTTGGTATGGTGGTTTTTGCATTGGTATTGCCGACAGGGGTTGAGGTTTAGAGGATGTGAAAATTGGCCAAAAGAGATGAAGGAAATAGGAGGATTTTGACTAGAAGAAATCGACACAAGAAACAACTTTCGGGATTTCGACTTTTATGGTAATCGGCTATAGAGGTTTAGAAAAGAATGGGAATGAAAGAGGAGATGAGTAGAATGGTAGGAATGTTTCGGCCAGAGAAGAAAAGAAGGAGAAAAATAAAATAGAATAAGAGAGGAGAAGAGAAGGAAGAATTCGGCACTCAGGAGATCTAACTTTGCGTTTTTCGGCTTTTTGCGACACTGAGAAGAGAATAGAATGAAAGTGAAGGCTCTAGGTGGCTAACCCTAATTCGGCAAAACAAAAAGAAAATAAAGCTTGCCCTAATGGCCATTTAGACCCACGGCCCAACCTTTCTAAAGCCCTAGCCGAATTTCCACTTAAGCTCTATCACATGCCCAGCATATGCACACACAAATAAAAGTAACAACACGCTTACCTTGTGACTTGAACTCTGGCTCCCCCTAATCATCCACACGTCACTCCCCAAACACCTAGGTGGCGCTACATGCCACTTTACCATAGATCTTTTTGTGTCCTATTTTACCACCTCAATTTTAAAAGCCCATATCGCTAGAACCCTCTCTCTCCAAAATTAAAATTCAGGAGTTGCCTCGAATTAAATTTACTCTTAGGCCTTTTAAAGGCCCACCAAATTACTCAGACCCAAATTATTAATAAGGCCTACTGCCCGGATTCCCTTAAGAGGAAAATTTTAATAATTTTACTAAAGCTATGGGCCGAGCCCTGGACCTTTTTCCCATACCATAAACCCTTTGTAATTTATTTAATTACTAAACTAAACATACGAAATAATAATAATAAAAATAATAATAATGATAAAATCCAAATTATTCGGGCCGTCTTCTACCCAACCCAGACTCAAGGCCCAATACTTTTAGGCCCAAAAATTGGGGCGTTACATAGACGACACGCCCATGCCTATTTAACAGCCTTGACCACGGGCTGGAGCAATCGCACACGGGCGTGTCCCTGCCAAGCCTAAGTATAATCCTATTCAGAAAAGGCCACTTTTGAGGGCTCTTAGGCATTCAAAAGCCTGTTTAAACACCTGAGAAGACACTTAGAATGGACATACGGAGTAGGAGGTAAGGAATTACTCAGGGGAAGCTGATTGATCCATCTCAGAAGCCGGATTCAACGTCAAGACTAAATATCTCCCTTCAATTTCCATTCAGGGGTTTTTGGGTTTTCTTTATATTTTGTTATCTTTATTCTTTTGAGATGTTTTCTTTCATAAGTATGAACTAAACCCCCTAAATACCTAAAGGGAATGAAACCTAAGACAGATCTTGTTATTATTATCTGAATTGTATGATAAATATTTGACTTTTCTCAATTATGTGTTCTTAATTCTTGTTTTAATATTCCAGGATATTGATTCCAGTTAATGCTTTATTCAGAGGAGGAAAAGACCCTTTCTAAGAGTAAATTTGTCGTAATTAAGTAGAGTTGATTGCACGCCTAAAGATAGGGTGATAAGATTTTGCCGGATTAGGGTGAAACCTAATAAGGGGATCCATAGATCGAGTTAATGCAACACTAGGGCGTTAATTAGAAAGAGATTTCAATTAATCAACCTAGGGTTAGATGTTATTAGTCTCGAGAGACATAATAGTTAACTTAGGGATTTCTATGGATCAAGTCAAATGAATAAATCTTCTGATTCAGAGTCAAATAACAAGTAAAGTCTAGATGGATTTTTCCTTGGGTATTGTCTTAATAAATCGAATTTTCCCAAATTTCTCTTTGTGCATCCTTAGTTTAGTTAATTAGTTTAAATAAAGAAACCCCTTAATTTTTAGGCTAGATAATAAAAAGGAAGTAATTACTAGTACTCTTGGTTCCTTTGGGTTCGACAATCCGGTCTTGCTAAAGCTATACTACTGTTCGATAGGTACACATGATAATAGTTAGTTTCAAGAACGATTAATTATAAATCTTTAAAAACTATCGGGAATATCAAGTATCAGGCATTACAACATAGTCTGAATTATTATGTTTCTCATTATGTAACTAGTCAGTGCCAATCTAACCAACTAGATTTGAAGTCTAACTTTCTCCTAACCAGCCACTTAGTTTTCTAAATTTCTTGCTAGTGCCCCCAACTTTCTATTATTATTCAATTAGCTCCCTAACCCCTACTTGAGTTTGAGTATTTTGGAAAATCAAGTGTGACAACTCTCCCATCCTTAAAGAAAATTTTGTCCTCAAAATTTCCACTTGGGGTAAATCTAGAGCTGTCTCCATGAAAAATTGTCCTTCCTAGGACAAACCACTCTTAACTTAGTGGTAGACATCCCTATTCACCTGTAGACATCCCTATTCACCTGGGTAGTCTAACTTGCTCCTAACATCTTAAGCCACACCGCTCGAATGATGGATCTGGACTTCTCACGAGTAGAGGCCATCTTTTGACAAGTGATTTGTCGACCTTCTTGGTGGAGCATTTAGCGTACACTACATCAAAGTCATGGAATTGGGTCTACTTAAGCATGTATTAGTTCTGGTGAATACTTAATAAACGTTTGGCTCTAGCGGACATTCATGTTTTCCTAATTATTGAGGGGTTTAGGGAAAAATCCTTTTCGCCCTTTACAAGCGTCACCCATAGAGTTTGGGAATTTGAATCGCCTGATTTAATTCAACCAAACTTCCTTTTTATGTTTGGCTATTTAAATTGAGGCATGAAGTAAGAAGGTCTCTCGCTTGAAATTCTTCCTTTCTTATTCAACGATTAAGTTGTTTTAAGTTTTCCCTTTACTTGTACTTCTTTGTTCCCCGTATTTGAGTTCCCTTTTCCTTTCTTTCATTATCCCAAACATGGTTATGATTAAACATAGTCATTGCGAGGGGGCCAACCATCACGACAGTGGTATTAAGAAAGGTTATAGTGGTAACGATGAGGGCAATGGGGTTGGGCCTAATGCTTATAGGGTACATACTCCGGTGGAAATCGTCCCCTGTTATTGTACCACATCTTGGGGGAAATGGATCGCTACTTGAGCATCTGAGGAACTTAGCTTCCCAATTTTGCCTATGATTGTAGCCTTGTTCAAGGCGATTTTCAATTGAGCAACACCTTCAACGACATCCTTTTTCTGCTTCATCTGTTCGAGGTCGGGTTTCATCTCTGCCTTAATTCTTTCTTTTGCTCTATTCTTCATGAGTATGGGATCAAACATAGGCAACTCATTGACTTTTCGTAGTGGACCCTGGTTGCCTATTTCATCTATTGTAGTGTAACACCCCTACCTATGTCTGACGCTGAGACAGGATATGATACATTAACGGACTTAAACGCAAACAATCATGCAAACCGGGCCATAGAATTTCATTCATATTTTAAAACATTCAATCACATGCACATAGTCTCTTATTTGGGTTTAAGAAGCCCAAAACATACTTTAGAAAGGGCTCGGGACTAAACCGGGAACTTGGAAAGCTCTGGGAAAAACTTAGAAATTTTTCTCATGAAACAGGGTTACACGCCCATGTGCCATTAGGCCGAGTCCCTCATACGATTGAGACACACGGCCGTGTCTCATCCCGTGTAGTTAACCCTTAGACTATTTTAAAAGCCTTTTTGTTACCCTTACATGCAAACACATATAAATGGATCCAATGACATTCAACATCCTCAATTGTGATACAAACATATCATTTACCTATCAACATGCATGTAAGCCAAGACTAGCCATACCATAGTTATCTTTGTGCCATTTTATTTCAACTTATCATCAAACTTCTATGTTCAAAGCATTATTATTTATCTCCATATTACACATTTAATTCATGGTCATAAAATATGCATTCAACACACATGACATATTGCCAACCATGCATGACAAATAAACATAATCATATCGTCACATCTTAAGCAATAAATCATAACTTGACTAGCTATACTTGCAAGCCATAATCAATATGAGCCAAATCTCATGGCCATATAAAATAGCTCAGAATTGGCCAATATATTTGGCCAAATCATAATAACACATGTCATAGAACTAGGTCCCTATACATGCCACTCACTTGATAATTCTATCATATGTAACAATATTCCAAATGTATTGCCTTGATAGTGTGATGCTGCCTCCGACAATCTCCAACCCCGAGCCGACTTCACAACACTAAAAGAAATGGAAAGGAGGAACTAAGCTTAAAGCTTAGTAAGTCCATATGAAAATAATAAGCAAGTTATCAACATGATTCCATGGAAATATAATCATAATTACACTTTTACTTATTTTCTGGTAATGTTGTTTTCTCGAGTCATAGTTAATAAATTATTTATATCTGGAGCTACAGAACTTCAAATTAAGATCCGTAAATATTTCATAAAATTAGACTCAAATATATTTTTACCATAAAATTTACAAAATTTTTGATCTAGCCAATAAGTACATTTTATTCTTTAAAATTACCCCTATTCTGCTGCTTGACAGCTTTGACCTTTCTTTACTGAAAATCAATCATCTCATAGTACGATTTTCGATTAATGTTTCTACCTATTTCTCTTGAAAATAGACTCATTGAGGATTTTAAGAATATAAATTATAACCCATAATTATTTTTTAAAATTTTTAATGATATTTACAAATCAAAATAGGGGATTCCAAAATCATTCTGACCCTGTCTCACAAAAAATTCAAATATCTCATAATATGAAATTATTTTTCTTACATTGTTTCCTTTATATTAAAATAGACTCAAACGTCTTTAATTTAATATCTTATTTAACCTTTAATTCGATTTCCATGATTTTTGGTGATTTTTCAAATTACACAACTGTTGTTGTCCAAAACTGTTTTATTACAAATTTCACTCTTACATAATTTCACTTACTCCATTCCATCTTACCGAAAGTTCACTCAACAATTATGCACATTGCTCATAAATTTCCACAAACATATACCTGCACTTATTCATCACATGGTCATGTTCACATGTATTTTCACTTAGTCCATTTCCCGTTGAACTCATCGAAATAATAATAGATACACTGTTGCCTGCACATATTACCACCCTTGTAACAGAAGCTAGCTGGTACGCCTAGTAGCCTGCACTTAGTACTACACATGCGACCAACAATCCAGTACACGTAATAGCCCGCACTTAGTACTACACACATGACCTAACCATCTGATACACGTAGTAGCCTGCACTTAGTACTACACATGTGACCTAACTATCTGGTACACCTAGTAGCCTGCACTTAGTACTACACACGTGATTGTAGTTGTCGAGTACGCATAGTAGCCTACACATAGTACTACACACGTGATTGAAGTTGTCGGGTACGCATAGTAGCCTGCACTTAGTACTACACATGCAACCTAACTATCTGGTACACGTAGTACCCTACACTTAGTACTACACATGTGACCTAAAACCATCTTAAACACATAATAGCCTGCACATAGTACTAGACATGTGTTCTCACAATGGATCATTCGTATCATTTTTATTCCAAAAGTTCAACTGGGAAATTCCTCACTTTTCAACATTTAACAAACTCATTCATAGTCTATTTCGATTCGTAATTTACATCAAATGATCATTCTATAGGTAGCCACATCTCATATAATAACAAAATATAATAACATAAAAAGAATCGATATATTATTTACATACAAACTTACCTCAAATGCGTGCATGGCTATTTATTCTAATTTAGTCCATAATCTCATTCATTCCCAATCTATGCCCGATGTCATTTTCCTTAATCTATAATATCACATTTAGCTTAATAATTAGTCACATTATTCATATGGGTCCAAAAATCATATTTTTCAAATTTGCATTTTGACCCCTAAACTTTCACATATGTGTACTTTTTCCCCAAGGCTCGTAAAATGATTTTTATCCAATTTCCTTGGATTTTAAGCCTAGTCGAATCATTCTCGTAACTATAGCAGCCCTTAATTTCCACTAAATCACACTTTTATGACAAATTTTGTAACTTTTGCAAAATGGTCATTTTTACAATTTCATCGAAAATCACTTAGTAAAAGTCGTTCATTACACACCGAGCATTCATTTTCTACCATTAGACATCAAAATACATACATGTCATCCATGGGTAAGTTTTTAAACACAAACCGTAGCTCAAAATATGGGTAGGAATGAGTAGATCTTGTTACGAGGATTTCAAAAACGTAAAAATCATTAAAAACGGGGCTAGAACGGACTTACAATCGAGCTTGGAATCTTGGCAAACCCTAGCTATGTCTTCTCCATGCAATTTTTGGCCATGGGGTAGAAGATGGACAAAAATTGGCTTTTAATTTTGTTTTTAATTCATTTCAATTACTAGATTACCAAAATGCCCCTAACTTAAAAATATTCTATTTCACCCATTTCATGTCCATTTTTGTTCAACAAATTATCCAATGGTCTAATTACCATTTAAGGGCCTCCAATTTAAAATTTCATAACAATTAGACACCTCTAACATGTAGAACTCAACTTTTGCACTTTTTACAATTTAGTCTTTTGACCAAATTGAGTGCCCAAACGTCAAAATTTTCGAACGAAATTTTCATGAAATCATCCCGTGAAATTGTAGACCATAAAAATATAATAATAATTTTATTGTGTCAAATTTGTGGTCTCAAAACCACTGTTTTGACTAGGCCCTAATTCTGGATGTTACAACTCTCCCCTCTTTAGGGATTTTCGTCCCTGGAAATCTTACCAGAAGAGTGGTTTAATTATCACATAAACTCCACTATCTCATAATCATTGCTGAAGAAATTTTACTCAGGCTATGCTTA
The DNA here is from genome assembly GCF_025698485.1 of Gossypium arboreum. Classification (NCBI taxonomy): domain Eukaryota; kingdom Viridiplantae; phylum Streptophyta; class Magnoliopsida; order Malvales; family Malvaceae; genus Gossypium; species Gossypium arboreum. The sequence continues at coordinate 63,423,208 of NC_069079.1, read as the reverse complement.
ATACTTAGCTCTTTAATTTCTCATACTAAAGTCATGAACAATTCTGTGTTATACGACACAGCAACCGAATCTTGACTTCTCTAAGAGGATTCATGTACACAAAGGTTGAGCCCATACCGTTCATAGAATATATATATGCATATCATACTTGAATACTCTCGGATTCAAATGGTATAGCCAGCTCGATCATCATGGCCTTATGTAACACCCCAAACCCGAGACCATCGCCGGTGTCGGACACGAGGCGTTAACAAGCCAAGTTCACATGTTTTGCCCACCAATTTGACATTTCCAGTCAGGCTGGAAAACTGCATCACTGTCGCCTTAAAAATCATATCTCGAGTTTCAAAACTCGGAAACTGGTTTCGTAAATTTTTCCTGAATTTAGACTCATATATCCATCCATGGATTTATTTCTAGGATTTTTGGTCGGGCCAATTGGTACAGTTTATTAGTTAAAGTCACCCATGTTACAGGGATCGACTGCTCTGACCTTCGCGCGGTATAACTTGAATATCTCTCTGTACAGGGTTTAATGCTGGTGTCGTTTGTTCCTAATGAAACTAGACTCAAAATGGAATCTGTACATATAAGGTATGTCTCCTAATTATTTTTGGATAATTTATAGTAAATTTTTAAAGTTGCGACAGGGAACCCAGAAACTGTTCTGGCCCTGTCTCACAATAGCTTTAATATCTCTTAACATGTAACTCCTATGACCATTTCGTTTCTTCCATATGAAAATAGACTCATCAAGGTTCATTTACATAGCTTATTCACTATTTAATTCCATTCCTACGAATTTTGGTGATTTTTCACATTCACGTCACTACAGCTGGCAGCATCTGTTTTTAAGGTAGGTCTTACCTATTTGGTAGTCTCCATGAACCAACTAGTCTTGCCATACATAGGTTCATATATGATCATTTTAACCATGCCAATGGCTGATCATATGACCAACATTCCCATTTCCAAGCCATAGCCACATCATGACACCAAATATATACATACAAACCACAATTATTCTAAGTTCATGTTTCCTTTTCGAGCCATTTTCGCATGGCCGTACATACTTACATCACAACATATTTAACAAACAAGGGTAGTCCTATACATGCCATCTCAAGTTCAACCAAAATTTATACCAAAATGGAGGCTTGATAGTGTGGATGACTTGACTTCAACGATCCCAAATCCGATTGCTTGACGAAATCTAGAAAACGAGAGCCAAAGCAGCGGGTAAGCATTTTATGCTTAGTAAGTCTCAAGGAATATAATCAACTCTAATTACAGCAATACATTCACATAACCAAATGCATCATTTCATTAATACACATTCTTACTTCACACTTCATCATTATATAATTTTACAAAGTATCAATCAATTCAATAACTGAAATTCATTAGTCGATTGAGCGAATGTTGCTCAAACATGTCGACTTTCCAATGCACATATAAACGTACCTCATTCTTTGGGCTTTTTGAGTGTACTCATTGAATTTATTACAGCAACCAACACTCACCTCCAGCCCAAGATTCTTCGGAACATAACCGGATATAACCATGTGCACAAATGCCTTCAGGTCTTAGCCCGGATGTAGCCACTAGCACAATTGCCTTCGGGTCTTAGCCCGGATGTAGCCACTAGCACAATTGCCTTCGGGTCTTAACCCGGATATAATTTCCAGCATAATTGTCTTCGGGATTTAGCCTGGATATCATTCAATTTCCCATGAACACATACATCAATTATCATTGGACATACATAATTCATTTTCGTTACTAAGGCTCAAACGCAATTATAGTCACAAGCATATTCGCCTTCGGGACTTAGCCCGGGTAGAATTCAAATACTCATGCATACGTAATCAATAATCAATACACATCCATACTTTATTTCACATAATTCAAGTAGGGTCACTTCTTGAGGACTTACCTTGGATGTTGTCGAACGGCTTTTTCGGCTATTCGATCACTTTCTCCTTCCCCTTGTCCAATTGTGGCCCTCTAAGCTCTTGAGCTAATTCAAACAAATTCAATTTATTAAAACCTCATTGTGCTAGCTTATGGCGAATATGACAAGGAGTTTAAATGGTCATATGGCCACCCTTTAGCTTGAATACACAATGGTCATGCACATTTTATACTACATCAAGCAATTCAATACAATTTATTCGAGCATCAAGGAAATGCTAAGGCCTTCAATAGGCTACCCAAGGCCGAATATTCATGTACATGTTGAGGTCAATTTTGCACTTAATACCTCACAAAACAGCATGCAATTTACTAATTAATGCTTTGCACATTGTGGCCCAAAACTTATAATATAGCATCAAGCACTTATATGTGTGCTAGGCAATTGTGCTTGCAATTTCACAAGCATTCTTCCACATCTTCTTCTTTAAACCAATATATTCATCACTTAGTTCATAACCAAAACATCATGTGCAAACATATATATACATATATGAGCATGGCGAATTTCAAGGTGTCCATAGCCATCCAAAACACAAATTTTTAACTAACATGCAAGAAGCATGAACCATGCTCATGAATGCATCATGGCGAATATGACAATCATGCCCTTTTCAACTTCAATCATGGTTAAACAAAAAGAAAACTCAAAATCTTACTCAAGAGTAGACAATCCATCATTGCATGCATCATCATCAAGCTTCACACTTAGCATGCAATGGCTTTATCACCATAACAACTTTGGCCAAATGCCATTTCCATGGCATAACAAAGATTTGAGCCATGGCTAACATGCACATCAAATTAGCAACCAAAACATGCATAAAACTCCCAACACAACCTCATACATACCTTACTCTTGTTGCAAGTTTAGCCAAATTTCCTTCTAGATCTCTTCTAAACAAAGAAAATGAAGCAAAATCCTTCCTTCTTCCTTAGTATTTTCGGCCAAAGAAGAGAAAATAGGTGAACAAAATTTTTTTCTTTGCTTCTCTTTCACTCACGGCAAAAGGGGGGAAGGATGAGCAAATTTTTGATTTTTTTGTTTCTCTTCCTACATGCTTAATTTTTTTATCATTTATCACATCATGCATTAACAAAACATGTCATAACATGTCTTCCTTGCCCATATTCCTTGTCATGGCCGGCCACTATACCATCCTTGGGGAAATTTGACATGCAAATGCCTTATTTTTGCATGCATGCTCAACTAGTCATCACACATTTCCCCATCATACTTTCAAAGTTTACTACTAGGTCCTTTCTAGTGAAATTCACATTTATAATTCTAAATTGAAACATCAAAATGTCATACACAATTTAACACATATCATAGGCATCAAAATAAATTTTTAATTATTTTTATGCCTCGGTTTTGTGGTCCCAAACCACATTCCGACTAGGGTCAATTTTGGGTGTCACAACTCTCCCCACTTAAGAAATTTTCGTCCCGAAAATCTTACCGTAAATAGGTTTGGATATCGTTCTTTCATAGAGTTCTCGGTCTCCCAAGTAGCTTCTTCTATCCCGTGCTTGAGCCATAACACTTTCACTAGCGTAACCCGCTTGTTTCGCAACTCTTTCACTTCTCGTGATAGGATACAAATCGGTTCTTCCTCATAACTCATATTAGCTTGAATTTCAATTTCGATGGACTAATCACGTGCGATGGATCGGATCTATAGCGTCGAAGCATCGAACGTGAAAGACATCGTGAACCTTTTGAGTTCGGGGCAAAATCAAGCGATATGCCATCGACCGACTTCGCTCGATATCTCATATGGTCCAATGAACCTCGAGCTCAACTTGCCCTTACGGCCGAACACGAGTATCTTTTTCCAAGGCGATACCTTGAGAAACACTTTATCACCCACGATACTCGATATCCTTACGCTTCAGATCCGCGTCACGACTTCGACGATCGGAGGCTATCTTGACTTTCACGGATTACTTTCACTTTCGCTTCAGCATCCCTAATCAAATCCACCGAAAATCTTGCTTTCACCGAGCTCGGTCCAAAACAATGGCGTCGGCATTTACGACCGTACAAGGCCTCGTAGGGTGCCATCTTAATACTTGATTGAAAGCTGTTGTTGTAAGCGAATTCAATCAACGGCAAATACCGTTCCCATGAACCACTAAACTCGAGGACGCAACATCTTAACATATCCTCAAGTATCTGAACCACTAAACTCGAGCACGTACGCAAGGTACGCTTCGCACCCTTTTCTTACATATTTCTGGGCCAACATCGCTGATATTACAGCTGGCAACCCCTTTAAGTCCGTGGACTCAACCCGAATTATTTCATTATTCGCGCACCTCAAATCGATAGTCTTGCTCTTGCAATTTACAACCGCATCGTGCATGGTCAACCAATCCAAACCAAGAATAACATCGAACTCATCGAACGGCAAAAGCATTAAGTCCGCCGGAAAACAAGAACCTCGGAACACTAGGGGACTTTTCTTGCACACTTTGTTGACAAGCACGTAATGACCCAAGGGTTTGACACCGAATTACAAACTCGATGAGACTCAATAGGCAAAGTCTTCTTTGGATGCTAAGGTTTCACATATATATGAATGAGTAGAACCAGGGTCAATCAAAGCAATCACATTTGTATTGAAAAGAGTGAAAGTACCGGTAATGACATCTGGAGAGGCAGCATCCTCACGTGCGCGTATGGCATAAGTCCTTGCAGGAGCACGAGCCTCAGATCTGATGGTAGCATCTCTAGATCCTCTCTGACCGCCACTGACATTGCCCATATTTCTAGGTGGCCTACCTCGGCGATGGTAGCACCGGGTTTCCACTCGACTCACATTCTTCAAGCATCCTCGGGCAATCCTTCATAAAGTGGTCGGCCGATCCACACTTATAGCAAGAGCGATCATGAAACCAACAGCTCCCCGAATGCCATTTGCCACAATGTGGACACTCCGCCCTCTCTCGGCGATCATTTCCACCACTGGCGATCGAAGTGACTCGTGTGGTCACAGGGGGTCGATCGCGTCCTCGTCTAGAAAAGCCCGAAATGCCTCTAGACCGGCTCGCATCATCTCGAAATCTCTTCGATGCTTGTTGAAGAGACTTTCCCGAGGACCTCTTTCGGAATTCTCCAGTTCCCACATCAGCTTTTTGTTTCTCCTTTCTAAGCTCTTCGGCTTTACAAGCTCGCTCAACAAGTACTACGAACTCTCGTATCTCGAGAATGCCAACAAACATCCTTATATCATCATTCAGCCCATCCTCGAAGCGTTTACACATAATAGCTTCGGACGAAATGCATTCTCGCGCGTACCGGCTAAGCCTCACAAACTTTCGTTCGTAGTCGGTAACGGACATAGAACCTTGCTTAAGATCAAGAAATTCCCTCCGCTTTTGGTCGATGAATCTCTGACTGATATACTTTTTTCGGAACTCGGTTTGAAAGAATTCCCAAGTCACTTACTCTCTAGGCACCACAGAAGTCAGAGTACTCCACCAATAGTAGGCGGACTCGCGTAGCAAGGAGATGGTACACTTTAAGCACTCATCGGGTGTACAGGATAGCTCATCAAGCACCCGGATAGTGTTATCTAACCAAAATTCAGCTCGCTTCGGCATCATCATCATCCGTAGCCTTAAATTCAGTGGCCCCATGTTTTGAATCCTATCGATTGGGGCCTTACTTGACCTTATTTGGTCATCACGGAGGTATTGTAGGTCTGGGGTTGCATTTGTCGGGAATGGAGGTTGTGGAACAGCGTGTTGGTTCGAATGTATTGATTAAACCATTCGTTCATCACACTATAAAAGGCTTGCCTAGCCTCGTCATTAGGATTGCTGGCCATAGGTTGAGAGTCCGCCGCGCTGTCCCTTGCGCGGGAGCAGCGCTACACTCTCCACATCATCAGCTATCGCTTCGGTTGGGATCGGGATCCATTGCTACAAACAAACACAAAGTCGAATTGTCAGAAATCATCACACTATCGATTCATCATTTAATGGCATGTATAGCTAGACCCCAAACACATCACGGTAGTCCTAGAATCGACTAAACCGTGGCTCTGATACCAATAAAATTGTAACACCCCAAACCCGAGACCATCGCCGTGTCGGACACGAGGGTTAACAAGCCAAGTTCACATGTTTTGCCCACCAATTTGACATTTCCAGTCAGGCTGGAAAACTGCGTCACTGTCGCCTTAAAAATCATATCTCGAGTTTCAAAACTCGGAAACTGGTTTCGTAAATTTTTCCTGAATTTAGACTCATATATCCATCCATGGATTTATTTCTAGGATTTTTGGTCGGGCAAATTGGTACAGTTTATTAGTTAAAGTCACCCATGTTACAGGGATCGACTGCTCTGACCTTCGCGCGGTATAACTTGAATATCTCTCTGTACAGGGATTTAATGCTGGTGTCGTTTGTTCCTAATGAAACTAGACTCAAAATTAAATCCGTACATATAAGGTATGTCTCCTAATTCTTTTTGGATAATTTATAGTAAATTTTTAAAGTTGAGACAGGGAACCCAGAAACTGTTCTGGCCCTGTCTCACAATAGCTTTAATATCTCTTAACATGTAACTCCTATGACCATTTCGTTTCTTCCATATGAAAATAGACTCATCAAGGTTCATTTACATAGCTTATTCACTATTTAATTCCATTCCTACGAATTTTGGTGATTTTTCACATTCACGTCACTGCAACTGGCAGCATCTGTTTTTAAGGTAGGTCTTACCTATTTGGTAGTCTCCATGAACCAACTAGTCTTGCCATACATAGGTTCATATATGATCATTTTAACCATGCCAATGGCTGATCATATGACCAACATTCCCATTTCAAGCCATAGCCACATCATGACACCAAATATATACATACAAACCACAATTATTCTAAGTTCATGTTTCCTTTTGAGCCATTTTCACATGGCCTTACATACTTACATCACAACATATTTAACAAACAAGGGTAGTCCTATACATGCCATCTCAAGTTCAACCAAAATTTATACCAAAATGGAGGCTTGATAGTGTGGATGACTTCGACTTCAACGATCCCAAATCCGATTGCTTGAGCGAAATCTAGAAAACCGAGAGCCAAAGCAACGGGTAAGCATTTTATGCTTAGTAAGTCTCAAGGAATATAATCAACTCTAATTACAGCAATACATTCACATAACCAAATGCATCATTTCATTAATACACATTCTTACTTCACACTTCATCATTATATAGTTTCACAAAGTATCAATCAATTCAATAACTGAAATTCATTAGTCGATTGAGCGAATGTTGCTCAAACATGTCGACTTTCCAATGCACATATAAACGTACCTCATTCTTTGGGCTTTTTAGTGTACTCATTGAATTTATTACAGCAACCAACACTCACCTCCAGCCCAAGATTCTTGAACATAACCGGATATAACCATGTGCACAAATGCCTTGGTCTTAGCCGGATAGAATGTCTCGCACGAATGCCTTGGTCTTAGCCGGATGTAGCCACTAGCACAATTGCCTTGGGTCTTAACCGGATATAATTTCCAGCATAATTGTCTTGATTTAGCCCGGATATCATTCAATTTCCCATGAACACATACATCAATTATCATTGGACATACATAATTCATTTTCTTTACTAAGGCTCAAACGCAATTATAGTCACAAGCATATTTGCCTTCGGGACTTAGCCGGGTAGAATTCAAATACTCATGCATACATAATCAATAATCAATACACATCCATACTTTATTTCACATAATTCAAGTAGGGTCACTTCTTGAGGACTTACCTCGGATGTTGTCGAACGGCTTTTTGGCTATTCGATCACTTTCTCCTTCCCTTGTCCAATTGTGGCCCTCTAAGCTCTTGAGCTAATTCAAACAAATTCAATTTATTAAAACCTCATTGTGCTAGCTTATGGCGAATATGACAAGGAGTTTAAATGGTCATATGGCCACCCTTTAGCTTGAATACACAATGGTCATGCACATTTTATACTACATCAAGCAATTCAATACAATTTATTCGAGCATCAAGGAAATGCTAAGGCCTTCAATAGGCTACCCAAGGCCGAATATTCATGTACATGTTGAGGTCAATTTTGCACTTAATACCTCACAAAAACAGCATGCAATTTACTAATTAATGCTTTGCACATTGTGGCCCAAAACTTATAATATAGCATCAAGCACTTATATGTGTGCTAGGCCGAATTGTGCTTGCAATTTCACAAGCATTCTTCCACATCGTCTTCTTTAAACCAATATATTCATCACTTAGTTCATAACCAAAACATCATGTGCAAACATATATATACATATATGAGCATGGCCGAATTTCAAGGTGTCCATAGCCATCCAAAACACAAATTTTTAACTAACATGCAAGAAGCATGAACCATGCTCATGAATGCATCATGGCCGAATATGACAATCATGCCCCTTTTCACCTTCAATCATGGTTAAACAAAAAAGAAAACTCAAAATTTTACTCAAGAGTAGACAATCCATCATTGCATGCATCATCATCAAGCTTCACACTTAGCATGCAATGGCTTTATCACCATAACAACTTTGGCCAAATGCCATTTCCATGGCATAACAAAGATTTGAGCCATGGCTAACATGCACATCAAATTAGCAACCAAAACATGCATGAAACTCCCAACACAACCTCATACATACCTTACTCTTGTTGCAAGTTTAGCCAAATTTCCTTCTAGATCTCTTCTAAACAAAGAAAATGAAGCAAAATCCTTCCTTCTTCCTTAGTATTTTCGGCCAAAGAAGAGAAAAATAGGTGAACAAAATTTTTTTCTTTGCTTCTCTTTCACTCACGGCAAAACGGGGAAGGATGAGCAAATTTTGATTTTTTGTTTCTCTTCCTACATACTTAATTTTTTATCATTTATCACATCATGCATTAACAAAACATGTCATAACATGTCTTCCTTGCCCATATTCCCTTGTCATGGCCGGCCACTATACCATCCTTGGGAAATTTGACATGCAAATCCCTTATTTTTGCATGCATGCTCAACTAGTCATCACACATTTCCCCATCATACTTTCAAAGTTTACTACTAGGTCCTTTCTAGTGAAATTCACATTTATAATTCTAAATTGAAACATCAAAATGTCATACACAATTTAACACATATCATAGGCATCAAAATAAATTTTTAATTATTTTTATGCCTCGGTTTTGTGGTCCCGAAACCACATTCTGACTAGGGTCAATTTTGGGCTGTCACACCTTAAGTTCTCCATCATTTATACAGCCCGACAGTTTACTAATTCAACCTCTAGTCGTCATTAAAATTCAAAGCCTCATTTAGCTTTTTCAATAATTCACGATATAAATCTCGGATCTCAATCCAATTAACAAAAACTATCATTTTAAGAAATTCAACAATCTCAAAGATACTTAATTCCATAACTCTGATGAACAAAAATTCAGTACATACCGACATGATTTGCAGATTCAGCAATTACTTAACATCAGGTCACATAACATCTTTCTCTTTTAAAGATAAGAATAATCCTGATATGAAATCTATAATAATCTCATTCTCATTTCCATTCAATTTCCACCACTGGCAAAAATCGTTCTAACATCACCTGATATTCAACTTTAACCCTGATAACATTTCATGTATCAAAGACAAAGATCAGAAATGTCGAGTTCCAAACTTGAACACCAACACATTACTCCCGTGAGCTTTCTTGCAAACTCTCTGTAATAGCTCTGGACTTTTTACTCAAGCACTTGTAACCACATTTTCTTTTACTTAAAGATCATACAACAACAATCTTAGAGCATCTACGCTATCTCAAACTCAAATCTTTCTATGACAGCAGATACATTAAGTTATCACATTGCCTTTTTGTCTCGAATCGTATCACAATCCGTTTAACAACACATCACTGAAAATCAATGTTCTCATCCGATGTAGGCGAAACCAAGTCTAATGTCCTGATTAACAATGTTCTCATCTTTTCTAAACTTTACTAACATGCAATAGACCATTCAACTTTCACAAGGCGGTAACTTTATCATTCATAGCAACTTTAAGTCATATCAATGTCTGCTAGGGAATATACACTTTTCATTCAAACTATCCATCTTTTACTCGTAAAGGAATGAAATTTTATTCCCAGACATGAATATCTCGTTTAGTCTTTCAAACAGGTAACTAATATCGATTAAACCACTAAGTCGGTCTTAATCATCAATAAATGACATTTCAAGAAATCTTCTCTTCCAATCAATAGAACGATTCAATATGTAATCATTCAAAGTTCACTTATCATACTAATCAAAAACCATTTCAAAAGCATTAATTCAAGTAACAAGGATATCTCAATTGAAGGGATCAACTGCTATTAATTTACTTGAGAAAAGAAATCCACCATACAAATTATAACTATCAATTTCACCACTTATGCCTTTGCCGATGTCAAATCCTTCACGAAGATTTAGAGAAATCTAGATACTGGAATTACCACATTACTATAATCAAACCAGAAGCATAGTTACACTTGACATGATTATCACGACTGAAGAACACACTATAGATATGAGTCATGATTAATAAATTCCGAAATATGGATAACAAGAAAACTAGGATTAAGAAGTCCAAGATAGAGAAATCCAAGATACAATATCATAGTGAAAAACAAAGCTCAAAAGAAAATATGGAAGATTTTAATAATTTCCCAAAGGAAAGAAGTCCAAAAGAATACATCATTCAAGCCCACTGGGATTAAATGCAACAAGGATAATGTACCTTCCCTTCCCTTATATATATATCTAATAGAATATCAATTAGAAGAAATAGAATCATGGCATCATGTGCATTTTCTCATAAAATCCCAACAGATGGAATGTAATAGAATGTCAGAGGGAAAATAGAGCAATACAGATTATATACCAGTCAAACTATCAATACTTTCATCTTATTCCAAAATTAGAAAACATTTTCGCATGATAAAAATTTATCTAAAAATAGATAGGCCCAGTAATACTTCCAAGAGTAAATGAACTCATAGAGTACCTTAAGAGAGACAGTCATAATCTACTTACTATAATTACGACATTTAGATATCTTACATTTCAAGATTTATTCCTCCAACTATTTCTGTCATTACAAATCCCACATTATGATTTTCATTAAAGAAGATCGATTCTGAAGAAATTCCAATTAATACGTTTCTCGACATCGCACTCTACTAGCTCTATTTTTACTTATCAATCCAATTAATCTCTTATCATAGTTATAATCATTTGTACAGTTGAACTCTTTGGTCTCATACTTGTGAGCTTATTCAACACTGATCTTATAAAATCCTTTACAATACACCACTCTGGTAAGGAGTGGGGTCGTAAGGTCCCTAAATCGTCTCTTATACACATATACATATAACATTATTTCATCATCTTAGCAACATTTTTACAAACATATCATCGACTTCTAGTAAATTATTATTCACACCTGTATGGCACGAACCTTCCACTTATCTTACTTAAACCAGTGCATTTATGCATGCATTCTATGGATTCTGAATAACTTTACTTATCCCATTCATCCAATCAAACAAGCCATGCACATAACATCTTATGAGGGCCAAACAAACATGGATAAGTATGTCATAATCAAAACTTTTATCTTGTACATCATCTTATACATATCATTACCATCATATAACTCAATTCAATCAATTTTAGCACATTTACTTAAACTATACGAGTTGCCCATTATAATTATCCAAACAAGTATACACGAACATTTGTTCCATCAATACGGTTGGTGAGTTACCAAAATACATACATTCGCTAGAGCAAATCGATCATATATATCATAGACCTATCAACTGAACATAGATAAGCTTATCATAATGTATTCCTTTATCTCATTTAAACATATCATTGCAATCCATCAACATTCAATATTCAATCGGGACAATGACATTTTATCCGTATCATGTTATTATGAATCTTTTCTTCATACCTTCATGAATTTCTATTTGTCACAATCACTTAATCAAGTAAATCAAGTGCACAACATCATATGAATATCAAACAAGCATAGGTACTCATCACAACATGAACTTTCATCTCACATGTTATCACGTACATATCATGAACTTTTATTCATACTTTTCTGAGTTAGGCTCATCATAACTGTAATTTACTCAAATACCTTTGCATCACATTTAACATGGTCGGTGTAGCTCGGATGAAGAGTACCTGTATCTAAACAAGATGGTTCTCATTCGCGTCGAGAGACATTACACTATCACGGATTGGTGGCATGTATAGCTAGACTCTCATTCATGCTAGGTTAGTCCGAGAATCGACTAAACCATAGCTCTGATACCACTAAATGTAACACCCCAACCTATGTCTGATGTCGGGACAAGATACGAGGCATTAACGGGCTTAAATGCAAACAATCATGCAAACCGAGCCATAAAATTTCATTCATATTTTAAAACATTCAATCACATGCACATAGTCACTTATTTGGGTTTACGAAGCCCAAAACATACTTTAGAAAGGGTTTAGGTCTAAACCGAGAACTTGGAAAGCTCTGGAAAAAACTTAGAAATTTTTCTCATGAAACAGGGTCACACAAGACACGGCCTGATGGCACACGGCCGTGTCTCATCCAGTGTAGTAAACTCTTACGCTATTTTCCAAGCCTTGTTGTTACCCTTACATGCACACACATATACATGAATCCAAGGGCATTCAACATCCTCAATTATGATACAAACATATAATTTACCTATCAACATGCATGTAAGCCAAGACTAGCCATACCGTAGTTATCTTTGTGCCAATTTATTTCAACTTATCATCAAATTTCCATGTTCAAAGAAATATTATTTATCTCCATATTACACATTTAATTCATGGTCATAAAACATGCATTCAAAACACATGACATATTGCCAACCATGCATAACAAACAAACATAATCATATCTTCACATCTTAAGCAATAAATCATAACTTGACTAGCTATACTTACAAGCCATAATCAATATGAGCCACATCTCATGGCCATATACAATAGCTCAAAATAGGCCAATATATTTGGCCAAATCATAATAAAACTTTTCATAGAACTAGGTCCCTATACATGCCACTCACTTGATAATTCTAACATATGTAACAATATTCCAAAGATATTGGCTTGATAGTGTGATGCTGCCTCCGACGATCTCCAACCTTGAGCCGACCTGACAACACTAAAAGAAATGGAAAGGAGGAAGGAAGCTTAAAGCTTATTAAGTCCATATGAAAATAATAAGCAAATTATCAACATGATTTCATGGAAATATAATCATAATTACACTTTTACTTATTTTCTGGTCATGCTATTTTCTCAAGTCATAGTTACTAAATTATTTATATCTAGAGCTACAGAACTTCAAATTAAGATCCGTAAATTTTTCCTAAAACTATACTCAAGTATCCTTTTACCATAAAATTTTCAGAATTTTTGGTCTTGCCAATAAATATATTTTATTCTTTAAAATTACCCCTATTCTGCTGCTTGACAACTTCGACCTTTCTTTACTAAAAATAAATATCTCATAGTACGGGTTTTGATTAATGTTCCTGTTTATTTCTCTTGAAAATAGACTCATTAAGTATTTTAAGCATATAAATTATAATCCATAATTATTTTTTTACAATTTTTAATGATATTTCCAATTCAAAATAGGGGATTCCAAAATCATTCTGACCCTATCTCACAAAAATTGAAATATCTCATAATTTGAAATTGTTTTTCTTATACCGCTTTACTTTATAATGAAAATAGACTCAAACATATTTAATTTCATATCTTATTCAACATCTAATTCGATTTCCATTATTTTTACTGCTTTTTCAAATTATGCAACTGCTACTGTCCAAAATTGTTTTTTTTACAAATTTCACTCTTACATAATTTCGCTTACTCCATTCCATCTTACTGAAAGTTTGCTCAACAATTAAGTATATTGCTCATAAATTTCCACAGACATATACCTGCACTTATTCATTACATGGTCATGTTCACATGTATTTTCACTTAGTCGATTTCCCATTAAACTCATCGGAATAATAACAGATACACGGTTGCCTGCACATATTACCACCTTTGTAACCGAAGCTATCTGGTACTCATAGTAGCCTGCACTTAGTACTACACATGCGACAAACAATTCGGTACACAAAATAGCCTGCACTTAGTACTACACACGTGACATAACCATCTGACACACGTAGTAGCCTACACTTTGTACTAAAAACGTGATCGAAGTTGTCAGGTACGCATAGTAGCCTGCACTTATTACTACACACGTGACCTAACTATCTGGTACACCTAGTAGCCTGCACTTAGTACTACACACGTGATTGAAGTTGTTGGGTATGCATAATAGCCTGCGCTTAGTACTACACACGTGATTGAAGTTGTCGAGTACGCATAGTAGCCTGCACTTAGTACTACACATGCGACCTAACTATCTAGTACACGTATTAGCCTGCTCTTAGTACTACACATGTGACCTAACCATTTGATACAAGTAGTAGGCTCTACTTAGTACTACACACGTGATTGAAGTTGTTGGGTATGCATAGTAGCCTGCACTTAGTACTACACATGCGACCTAACTATCTGGTACACGTAGTACCCTGCACTTAGTACTACACACGTGACCTAAAATCATCTTAAACACATAGTAGCCTACAAATAGTACTACACATGTGTTCTCACAATGGATAATTCATATCATTTCTATTCCGAAGGTTCAACCGGGAAATCCCTCACTTTTTAACATTTAACAAACTCATCATAGTCTATTTCGATTCATAATTTACATCAAATGATCATTAAATAGGTAGCCACATCCCATATAATAAAGAAGTATAAAAACATAAAAAGAATCATTATATTATTTACATGCAAACTTACCTCGGATACGAGCACAACTATTTATTCCGATTTAGTCCATAATCTTATTCATTCCCAATCTATGCCCGAATCTTATTTTCCTTGATCTATAATATCACATTTAGCTTGAAAAATAGTCACATTATTCATATGGGTCCAAAAATCATATTTTTTTCAAATTTTCTTTTTGACCCCTAAATTTCACATATTTGCACTTTTGCCCCAAGACTCGTAAAATGATTTTTATCCAATTTCCTTGCATTTTAAGCCTAGCCGAATCATTTTCATAACTATAGCAGCCCGTAATTTCCACTAAATCACATTTTTATGACAAAATTTGTAACTTTTGCAAAACGGTCCTTTTTTACAATTTCATCGAAAATCACTTAGTAAAAGTCATTTATTACACACCGAGCGTTCATTTTCCACCATTAGACATCAAAAAACATGCATGTCATCCATGGGTAAATTTTTAAATATAAACCCTAGCTCAAAATATGGGTAGAAATGAGTAGATCTTGTTACGACGATTTTGAAAACATAAAGATCATTAAAAACGGGGCTAGAACGAACTTACAATTGAACTTGGAAGCTTGGAAAACCATAGCTATGTCTTCTCCATGCAATTTTTGGCCATGGGGTAGAAGATGGACAAAAATTGGTTTTTAATTTTGTTTTTAATTCATTTTAATTACTAGATTACCAAAATGCTCCTAACTTAAAAAATTCTATTTTACCCATTTCATGTCCATTTTTGTCCAAAAAATTATCCAATGGTATAATTACCATTTAAGGGCCTCCAATTTAAAATTTCATAACAATTAGACACCTCTAACATGTAGAACTCAAGTTTTTCAGTTTTTACAATTTAGTCCTTTTGACCAAATTGAGTGCCCAAACGTCAAAATTTTCGAACGAAATTTTCACGAAATCATCCCGTGAAATTTTAGGCAATAAAAATATAATAAAAAAATTTTATTGTGTCGAATTTGTGGTCCCAAGACCACTGTTCTGTCTAGGCCTAATTCGGGTGTAGGTTAAGTGAGGTGTAGGTTAAAGGGTGGGTTCGGGTTCCCGACCCAATGGTCTATTCCCTTAAAGCATGTTTGTACCCACATGCAACAACTGGATAATGAGATCGCGAAAGATTAGTTCAACCACTTAAGGTTGGGTTGCTCTCTTGTGTTAGAGGATCTAATTACTACGAGAAATGTTTTTTTTTTATTAGATAATCACAACCCCAATGGTTATAGACCTTCAAAAAACACTTTTGAGGTTTCTAATGACTTAGTCATTATTTTTGGTCTAGAGGAAGAAGGAAGCTTCAAACTTCTTTTATTAATACTACATGCTACGCATATGCCCCTAGTCCATCCCTTTTACAAGGTCTACAGGTGAGTCTTTTAGATGAAGATTTTGTTCCTTGTATAGTTGATCCTATTTTTTATTTAACAGGTTTTGCTTAATCGTCCACTACTTCTCAAGCTTTGAATAGCATGGATGTGGATGTTATCATGGAGAGGAATCTAAAGGCCATTGATGACGCTGGTGCAAGGGTGCAGGTGGGTTATAGCAACTGTAAGAGACTAAAGAGTGATGGGGGCTCTTGTAGTACAGAGGAGAGTAATGGAAGTAAGCTGTTTCATCGTAGAAGAGGCAAGGGACCAGTCACATCTAAGAGGGAGCTTACTTTGCCCATTCCCTCAGCTCACTACGAGACTTAACCACTATTGTTGGTGTCTCTCCCCTTACTTAAAGTCCACCTAGTACACTTACTCCACACTTTGCCTCTTCTATGCTACCCTCTCTTACTACTGACTGAGACATCCTCTCGCTCCTTCTGTTGAGACATCAAGTTTACTCCCTTGTAGGGACTATTTTGTTGCGAGTCAGCTTCTAATAGAGATTTACCGACAATGGGAGAGTGACTCGCCCTAGGCACTGAAGGAATGTGATTTGCCTTCTTCTTTAGAAACTCACAAACCCACTTTCTAGGATTTAGTTGACTCCCACCATATCTAGATAGATGAAGGCAGTTTTCTTGGTTGGGCTCTTTACAAGTGATGCAATGCAATTGAAGCTGGACATGCCTAATTTGTGATGGTCTTGGATTTTAAAGATCAAGAACTAGCTAAGCTCCGCTAGGTGCAAGAGGCCACAGCCTTCTAAACGTAGAAGTCTACAAAATCTGCCTCCGACTGGGAGTCTAAGTACAATTCTCTAAAGATATAGTCTGAGGGTAGGGTTTGCCAGCTGGAGGATCAAATCAAAGCATAGGAGGAACAACGTTTGCTGGACCTAGAGAAGATCCAAAAAGATAACACTGAAGCCTTGGCGTAATACAAAGCATAGACTGAGGCGGGGATCGTGGATTATCTTCCCAAGTTGAGTAAATGAAATCAACTTGCAAATTTTGAAACCCAAATACCAAACATATGCATTTCACATTCAGCTAATATATGACATTCCTATGCACTAATTTATGCATTTCACTATCTTATACAATTACATACAAATGAGTCATATGTAATAAGCTAACTTATAATATAATCCAATCCAAACACAGATATTCACACCTATATTACCATGATCATTAACTTTACAGGATTATGCCATTTCAACCATAATTATTAACCATTTATAAGTTATTAATATTGGAACGCCGGTAAGCCCCATAGCACAACTGGGAACTTATTTCGACAATCATAAACCATGGATCTATGTACTAGGAAAGAATCAGGTTGAAACAGGTTCGAAAATATACCTTTTGATTTGATCCCCTTGCGTGATGTCAATCCCAAGCCACAACAAAATCGTCTCGGCCTCTACGTAGTCTACCTAGTAAAAAACGAATAGTAAAAACTCTCTTGAACCTTTTAGAGAGAATAAATGGTTGCTAGACCCTCTCTTTCTTTTTACTTGGTAACCTACACACTCTAAGGGATATTATTCCTTTTCTTTAATATCACATAAAAAAATGAAATTATTCATCTTTCATTTTTGAGAAACATATGAAAAATATTAAAATATTATATTATTTCTGAAAGAATATTAAGTTCCATATTTTTTCTTTGATCGAAATTATTATTACATTGATTTATTTTAACAATTTCAATAAACTACATTCAATTAATATTTTTAAATGAATCAAATTAATATATTAATATTAACTATGTTCTTTATTTGTGTACAACAAGTTTATACATATGATGCATTTAACATTGACCTGTCAAATTAAATTAATTCATGTGACAACTAAACACAATACCAACTGTGTTCTGATTCTGTTTGCTTCAACCATAGGGTGTGACCCTGTAGGCTTTTGTAACGTTAGTAGTAATACTAGAACATTTCTAATGTTACAAGCAATGAGTGGCATCTAACAATGCATCATTGCTACCCAAGTTACAAAAGGTCATGATTTGACATAACCTTTCTATGATAAATATTTCTTGTATTATATCATTTTATCCTTTATATCTAGATTGGACACAAATAATGGAATAGTCACACTTATATAGTCCAATATCATATTTCTTGAAATTCTGAGTAGACCACAATAAACAACTAAGTGTGATATCTCATATCAATTTATTTGAGCATGGCCATGCATTTCTAGTCTCACTCCATTAAGTGGCCTAAAATATTACTCTCATTATGTAGGAGGGACAAATCTTATCTTGATCAATCATATACCACTACATAAATTGTCGCATACCCAAAATCAGTCTTTATAGTACAACTTGTTACGGTAGACGTTTGACTGTATCAAAATATACGACTCATGATGTTGGGAAATGATAATCTCAAGTCTGAGGATCATATACATAGCTATCACTATGAGCAATGTTGTGAATTTTACATAATAGTCCAAGAAACATACTCATAGCGGGATAGTCCAGTATGTTTTTCTCTAACACATTGAAAGTTGTGTAAAAAATTTGTGTAAAAAAAGGTTTTTGGATCAATTGAAAGTTCAAAGTGTGAAAATCAATTTGTTTGGAGTAAAAAAGTTCATTTGATATTAAAAAAAAAAAAGAGGTTTGAAGGATTGAAATTCATTTGCTGCCAGAATTCATTACTCTACCTTTCCTACCATTCGGCCACACTTACATCAATTTTACATAAAATTTTGAAGCCAATTCCACAATGATTGCTGATTTGTCTAAGCAGTCTATTGAAAACTTGGAGAGGCGACTCAAGTGGTAAAAGGTAAGAGATTTGTGAGAGCAATCGAGTGAAGAAAAAGCCTTATATCGAGTACAAATACGAGTGTGAGTGTTAAATTATTTCCTTTCTTTGCGAGTAAATAGTGAGGTTTGAAGTGAGGTTCAAATAAAATGTCTCTAAGTTTCGAAAGAAAAGTTGCTGCTGTTGGTGGCTGGTTCGATCCAACATAGCAAGCATCCAATCAAAGCAAAAGGCAATGCGTTCATAGAAACCAAGGCTTTAGAGAGCATGAACTTATTAATGGCGATTTGAAGAATCACAAGTTAGTCATTCCACCGTTTTAAGGTCGATCTGACCCAGAGGTATACCTTGCATGGGAAAAGAAGGTAGAATTGATTTTTGAGTACCACGACTACTCGGAAAGCAAGAAAATGATGCTTGCGGCAAACAGTTTCTCCGATTATGCCATGACTTGGTAGGATCAATTCACCACGAGTCAAAGACGAAACGGAGAGTGCCCAATATCAACCTGGTCTGAAATGAAAGATGTGATGCGCAAGCGTTTCCTTCCATCTTCCTACCATCGTGAGTGAATTTTTTCAAGCCAAAAGATGAAAACGAGATTGTCAAAGAGTTTAACGTCCAACGACTATGTGAGAAAAGACTCCTATCGAGATTCCTATTCAACAAGTACTTCAAGCCGAAATAACTCAAACCTCGAGTTTGAAGCCTATTATGGTGGCAAGCAAGAAGATTCAAGCAATTCGACGTATATATCAAGATATTAATCCATAAAGATTCAATCTCAAAGAGATGATTGTCTTTTATATGAAGACCCTTTTTTCTTATTCTCAACGAAAGGCTTCTCATTTTGATGATTTCTTCTTGTTGTCTTCCTTTCGTAATGAAATCAAAAAAGCATGTGAAAAAGAAAATAAAGGATGAAAGAAAGCAAAAGGAAAAGAGATCGAAAGAGAATAAAATGTAACCCCTTACCCGTATCCAATGCCGGGACAGGGTTCGAGGCGTTACCTGACTTAAACGTACACAATTTCATAAAATTGGGTCATAAAATTTTATTTAGATTAAAAATTTCAATAACATGCATAATGTCCCTTACACGAGCTACTGAGGCTCTAAACATTCATTAAAGGTGGTTTGGGACTAAACTGAGAACTTTGAAAAGTTTTAGGAAAACTTAGAAAAATTTTCATGAAACAGGGTCACACATCCGTGTAGACACAGGGACATGCCCGTGTGTTTTCAATACGCCCGTGTCCTTAGGCCGTGTAACTCTCTATTTATGACATCAGCAAAACAAATTGAACCACCCGGCCAGGCCACATGCTCGTGTGCTAGGCCGTGTCGTCCACATGGCTGAGACACATGGCCGTGTCTCTACCCGTGTGGCTAGCACTTAGGCTATTTTCCAAGCCTTTTTGTTGCCTTAACACTTCACATGCTTAAAAACTTCATAAACATATGCTATAACACCGATTTAATGATTACACATCCTTTATTAAGACTCAAAAATAGAATTTGCCTGGCTACATACATGTGAGTCGCATACTCGTATAATACCAAGTCTAAACACATCCATTCATATTATTTTGGCTTTACCATTTTAATCACTCTTATACTCTTATACCATGTTCAATAGCATACCATTTAATCTCAACAAAATTAGCAAGCATACATATCATGATATCATCTAATCATAGCAATCAAGCCAAATCATATAACCGCTTCACAGGGCAATATCACATAACTTGGATAATTAGGCGTACCAGCCATGACCATCATAAGCCAAATCTCATGGCTATATACAATGTACTAATATAAGACAACATCTTGACCAAATCATAAGAACACATATCAATAACTAAGTCCCTATACATACTACTCATTTGAAGAAATTTAAGATTCATCAATACCCCAAAAGTGATAGCTTGATAGTGTGATGCTGCCTCCGACGATCTCCAACCCCGAGATAACCTAACAACACTAAAAGAAATGGAAAGGAGAGGGGTAAGCTTTATAGCTTAGTAAGTCCATATGAAAATAATGAGTAATTTATTAACATGCTTTTACCGAATTCTTACGACAGGTTCTCATTGTAAAACAATCGAATGTACACATAATTCCATTATTTGCTCATATTCCAGTCAAGCTGTCTACTCGAGTCATAGTCAGTGAAATATTTATAATTTGAGCTACGAAACTCTAAATTAAGATCTGATATTTTTTCCTGAAACTAGAGTCACATATATTCTTACCATAAAATTTTTAGAATTTTTGGTCTATCCAATAAGTACATTTTATTCTTCAAATTTACCCATGTTCTGCTGTTTGACAGCTTCAACCTTTCTTTACTAAAATTCATTTATCTCTTAGTACGGGATTCTGATAATGTTCTCGTCTATTTAGCTTGAAAATATATTCATTGAATTTAGTCATATAAATTATAACCAATAATTATTGTTTTACAGTTTTTAGTGATTTTCCAAATTTAAGATAGGGGAGCTCGAAATCACTCTGACACTGTCTCACAAAAATTCAAATATCTCATAATGAAAAATCCTTTTGCTTACACCATTTCCTTTATGTGAAACTAGACTCAATAAGATTTAATTTAATGTTTTATTCAGTCTCTAATCCAATTTCCACAATTTTTGGTGGATTTTCAAAGTCGGACTACTACTGCTGTCCAGAACTGTTTTAGTGCAATATAATGATAACTATTATAAGCTCATTTTCAACTATTCATGAACTCACCATTTCACGGATTTCATGTTCAATTACACAATGTAAGTTAGCATGATATTGCAACAAAATTCATGATCATAATTCATACATCTTAGCTCACCGATGTCTCAACATTTCAAAGTCTCAATAATCATAAGCTTAGTGTACATACCTGTACCGCTCGTAGTATAGTATACAACCATACCTTCTAACATGTCCTCCTCGAGACTTTCCTTACATCATCCATTGTATTACCCGTTGAACACTCGGAATACTATTGGATACGCAGAAATTCACACATAAGTGCCACATATATAAACATAGCCAAAGCTACCACATAACATGTAACACTCATGAAGGAGCTACTCACGGGCTCGCTCATATAAGCTATCAGTCAAGGTGTAACTACAGGGGCTGCTCACACAAGCTGACAGGTATCCGACCAACTTAAGGATTACCTAGCCACCGGTAGGACACACAAGACTATTCCCCAATTACATGTATCACATCCATTATGAACTCAGACCAACTCAACGACCTCAGATTTCTTAATTCCTAGTAACATGTCACTTGTATCATAAACTATTCCTAGGGTTCAAACGAGATTTTTCGATACCACATCTCTGTCAAACTTACTCGAAGTGTCGATCTTACTATCCATGGTACCAATTGCCCATTCATGGCATAATAAGGCATAACTCAAATATCAAATACGCTTTTATAAATTTTCGATCAAAATTTTCACGAAATCATTCCTTGAAATTGTAGACCATGAAAATATAATAAAAATAAATTTTATTACGTTGGATTTGTGGTCCCGAAACCACTGTTCTGACTAGGCCCTAATTTGGGATGTTACAACTCTCCCCCCTTTAGGGACTTTCGTCCCCAAAAATCTTACCAGAAGAGTGGTTTAGCGTACACATAAACTCCACTATCACATAATCATTGCTAAAGAACTTTTACTCAGGCTATGCTTAACACTTCACTCTTTAATTTCTCATACTAGAGTCATGAGCAATTCTTCGCCATATGACACATCAACTGAATCTTGATCTCTATCCGTTTAAAGAGAACTAGCATACTAAGAAATCTAACAATCTCGGAGATACATGATTCCATTAATCCGTTAAGTGAAAATTCAACACATACTGAAATGATTTGTAGATGTCATCAAATATTTAGCTACGAGCCACAAAACATTTTTCTCTTTCAAGATAAGAATAATCTTGATAACAATCCATGTATTCAAACACAAATATCAGAAATGTCAAGTTCCAAACTCGAGCACCAATACATCACTCTTGTGAGTTTTCTTGCAAACTCTCTGTATAGACTTTGGATTTTCTACCCAAGCACTTGTAACCACATTTTTCTTTACTCAAAGATCATACAATAACTAACTCAAGTATCTACACTATCTCAAACTTAGATCTGGCTATAACATCGGATACTATGAGCTATAACATTGCCTTTTTGTCTTATAACACCTCGTAAACCATTCAACTATGTATAGCTGAAAATCCAGAAGTCTCTGCCCAATGCAAACTGAACCAATTCAAAGGTTTTGGTTAACAATGTTCTCGTCTATTCAAAGCGTTACTAACATGTAATAGACCTTTCGACTTTCTTAAGACGAAAATTTTATCATTCAAAGCAGCTTTAAATCATATCGACGTCTTCTAAGATATATACACTCTTCATTCAGACTATCTGTCCTTTACCCAAAAAGAAAAGAAATAAAATCTTATTCTCAGAAATTAATATTCCATTTAATCTTTCAAACAATAACCAATACCGATTTAACAACCAAGTTTGTCTTAATCATCAATAAATAACATTTCAAGAAATCCTCTTTTCTAGTTGATAGAATGATTCAACATGTAATCATTCAAAATTCACTTATCATGTCAATCAAAATCCATTTCAATTGCATTAGCTCGAGGTAGTATAAATATTCCCAATCAAAGACATTAACTTGATTAACTTACTTGAGAAAAGAAATCCACCATACAAATTGTAACTAGCTATTTCACCATTTATGCCTTTGCCAATATCAATTCTTCGCACAAAAATTTAGAGAAATCCAGATACTGGAATCATCACATTACTATAATCAGCCAGAAGCATGATCTTAATTAACATAGTCATCATAGGCCAAAGAACACATTTTAGATATGAGCCACAATTAATAATCTACGGAATAGAGATGACATGAAAACCAAGATAAAGAAGTCCAAGACAAAGAAATCCTAGATAAAAAAATCCAAGATACAATATCATAATGAAAGACCCAGAACAATGCTCATAGGAAAAATATGAAGGATCTCGATAATTCCTCAGAGAAAAGAAGTCCAAAAGAATACATCAATCCAACCTACTGGAATTAAATGCAACAAGGATAATATACCTTCCCGTATATGTATTGAACAGAGCACCAATTAGAAGAAACAGATTATAACATCATGTGTATTTTCTCATAAAGTCCCAATAGATGAAATGTAATAGAATGACAGAGAGAATATAC
The DNA here is from genome assembly GCF_025698485.1 of Gossypium arboreum. NCBI lineage: Eukaryota > Viridiplantae > Streptophyta > Magnoliopsida > Malvales > Malvaceae > Gossypium > Gossypium arboreum. Next base: position 63,398,843 of record NC_069079.1, on the reverse strand, counting down.
CAGTCAGAATATTAATACTTTCATCTATACATCATGATTAGAAAACATTCCCATAGAACAAGGATTTTATCAGAGGAATAATTGCCATAGGAGTAATCCCAATAACAATTAAACATATAGAATACCTCAGAAAAGGCTGCCGAAATCTGTTCAGCCATAATTGTCATACTCAGATATCTTACCTTTCAAATATTATTCCCTCAACTATTTCTGTCATCACAAATCCCATATTATGATTCTTATTGAAGAAGATCGGTTCTGAAAAAATTCTCGTTAATACATTTCTCGACATCGCACCTTTCAAGTTTTGTCTTTAATTATCAATCCAATTTAATCTCTGATCATATTTATAATCACTCTACAGCTGAACTCTTTGGTCTCATACTTGTAAGCTTATTCAACACCGATCTTAAAAATCCTTTACAAAACACCGCTCTGGTAAGAGGGTGGGGTTGTAAGGTCCCTAACTCATCTCTCATACACATATACATATAACACTATTTCATTATTATAGTAACATTTTCACAAGCATATCATTCACTTTAGGCAAACTATTATTCAAATTTGTATGACACGAACTTTCCAATTATCTTATTTAAACCAGTGCACTTATGCATGAATTCTATGGATTCTGAACAACTTTACTTATCATTTTCATTCAATCAAACAAGTCAGGTACATAATATCTTATGAGGGCCAAACAAACATGGATAAGTATATCATAGTCTAAACTTTCATCTTGCACATCATCGTATACATATCATTACATTCACATGAATCAATCTATCAATTTAACATAGATAAGTTCATTACATTATAATCCCTTGTCTCATTCAAAGATATCATTGAAATTCATCAACATTCAACATCCAATCGGGACAATGATATTTTATCCGTAACACGATATTGTAAACCTTTATTCATACCTTTATGAATTTCTTTTTATCACATTCACTTAACAAGTCAAGTGCCCAATATTATACTAGCATCAAACAAGCATAGGTACTTATCGTAACATGAGCTTTCATCTCACATGTTATCACGTACATATCATGAACTTTTATTCATACCTTTATGAATTTAAACTCATCGTAACTGTAATTTACTCCAATACCTTAGCTCCAAGTTGAACATGGTCGGTGTAGCTCGGTTGGAGAGTACTTTTGTCTAAACAAGATAGTTCTCATTCGCGTCGGGAGACATCACACTATCACAGATTGGTGGCATGTATAGCTAGACTCTTATGCATGCTAGGTTAGTCCGAGAACTGACTAAACTATAACTCTGATACCACTAAATGTAACACCCCTTACCCGTATCCGACGCTGGGACAAGGTTCAAGGCGTTACCTAACTTAAACATACACAATTTCGTAAAATCGGGTCATAAAATTTCATATAATTTAAAATTTTCAATCACATGCATAATGTCCCTTACACGAGCTACTGAGGCTCTAAACATGCATTAAAGCAGTTTGGGACTAAATCGAGAACTTTGAAAAGTTTTGGGAAAACTTAAAAAAAATTTCATTAAATAGGGTCACACGTCCGTCTAGACATAGGGACACGCCCGTGTGTTTTCAACACGCCCGTGTCCTCAGGATGTGTAACTCTCTATTTATGATGTTAGCAAAACAAATTGAACCACCCAGCCAGGCAACACGCCCGTGTGCTAGGCCGTGTCATCCACATGGCTGAGACACATGGCCATGTCTCTAGCCATGTGGCTAGCACTTAGGCTATTTTCCAAGCCTTTTTGTTTCCTTAACCCTTCACATGCTTAAACACTTCATAAACATATGCTATAACACCGATTTAATGATTACACATCCTTTATTAAGACTCAAAAATAGAATTTACACGGCTACATACATGTGAATCACATACTCATATAATACCAAGTCTAAACACATCCATTCATATTATTTTGGCTTTACCATTTTAATCACTCTTATACTCTTATACCGTGTTCAATAGCATACCATTTAATCTCAACAAAATAAGCAAACATACATATCATGATATCATCTAATCATAGCAATCAAGCCAAATTATATAACCAGTTCACAAGGCAATATCACATAACTTGGTTAATTAGGCTTACCAGCCATGACCATCATAAGCCACTTCTCATGGCTATATACAATGTACTAATATAAGCCAACATCTTGGTCAAATCATAAGAACACATATCAATAACTAAGTCCTTATACATGCCATTCATTTGAAGATGTTTAAGATTCATCTATAACACCCTTTACCCGTACCCGAGGCTAGGATAAGGTACGAGGCGTTACCGGACAAACATACAAACATTAAACCAAAATACGGGCCATAAAATTTCATTCATATTTCAAAACGTTCATTCACTTACACATAGTCCTTTATTTAAGTCTACGGAGCCCAAAACATACTTTAGAAAGGGTTCGGGACTAAATCGAGAACTTACGAAAATCTTAGAAATTTCATACTTTAAGGTTCCACACGCCCGTGTCCCAAAGTCGTGTTCCATTCACGGCTGAGACACATGGTCGGGTCTCTGCCTGTGTTGAATATACCTAGGCTATTTTCCAAGCTTTGGTCAACCTTAATCTCTTACACACTTATACATTTATACCAAGATTATCATCTTACGAAATATCTTCAGCTTAATCATCAAGCATTCATATTTAAAGCTAGATCATATCTTTATAAAATACCACAATTCAGATCCGCAGAATAACATGTTTGCCTGAAACATTTCAATTCAACTCCATACCCGACAAGCATTACATTGAGACTAGTCATATATATATATATATATATATATATATATATATATATACATGTCATGATACATATCATTCTCTTTCTATTTTCTTATAAACACATATCATGTAGCACCCCGTACCCGAGACCGTTGCCGGAGTCGGACACGAGAGGTTTGCAGACTTAAATCACTTGCTTTTACAGTCCATTTTAAAATTTTTCCAGGCAGTTGGCTAACTGCATCACTGTAACCTTAAAAATCATATCTTGAGTTTCAAAACTCGAAAATCAGTTTCGTAATTTTTCCAAGAAACTAGACTCATAGGTCCATCTACAGATTTTTTTCTAGAATTTTTGGTCTGGCCAATTAGTACAGTTTATTAGTTAAAGTCTCCCCTGTTACAGGGTGCGACTACACTGACCTTCATGCATTACGACTTGGATATATCTCTGTACAGGGATTCAATACTGATGGCGTTTGTTTCTAAAGAAACTAGACTCAAAAAGGAATCTGTACATATATGGCATGACTTCTAATTATCTCTGGTCAATTTATAATGAATTTCCAAAGTCGGAATAGGGACTCCAGAAACCGTTCTGGCCCTGTCTCACAAAAACTTAAATATCTCTTAACATACTATTTATATGGTTGTTTCGTTACTCTCCTATGAAAATAGACTCATCAAGGTTCGTTTACATAATTTATTCACTATTTAATTCCATTCCTACTATTTTTAGTGATTTTTCACATCCACGTCACTACAGCTGTCAGCATCTGTCTTTAAGGTAGGCTTCACCTATTTCATAGTTTCCATGGTTCAACTAGCCCTTAAACATAAATAGCACAAAATATGATCATGATTAACCATCCCAATGGCTAATCGTTTCCAAACATTTCCATACCTCTTAATGAACAACATACAATGATTATAATACCATGCCCAAAGTATACTTAAGCCATTTTCGCATGGCTATCCAAATTTACACAAAACCGAAAGGTACATGACCTACAACAAAAGGGTAGTCCTATACATGCCATTTCAAAGTTCAACCAAAATAGTATACCAAGAAGGAGCTTTGATAGTGTGGGCGACTTCGACTTCAAAATCCGAGTCCAATAGCTGAAGAACCAAAATCTATAAAACAGAGAATCAAAGAAACGGAGTAAGCATTTAATGCTTAGTAAGTTTGAGTCATGAATTTAGACACAACCAAAGTATAGCATTCATGTAGCTAAACAGATAATTTCATATGCACAAATTCTCCATATCATACTTACTTCACATACCAACCCTTATATTCATGCACAAAGATCAACTTAGCCAAAGGCCGGTAGCTCATTTATCAAGCGGCGAATACTTATTTGTAAGGGCTCAACTAATTCAGAGCACATACGAAACATACCTCATTGTTGGGATTTCACAAGCGTATTAACTGAAATTTTTACAGCAAGATCATTCATTCCCGAATCACGTACCTTCGGAATTTAACCGGATATAGCTACTGTTCAAATGCCTTGGGACATAGCCGGTTATAGTAACTCGCACAAATGCCTTCGGACTTAACCCGGATTTAGTAACTCACACCAATGCCTTCGGGCTTAGCCCGAAATTAGTAACTCACACAAATGCCTTCGGATCTTAGTCCGGATTTAGTAACTCACACGAATGCCTTCTGATCTTAGTCCGGATATAGTCACTTAGCACAAAGCCTTAGGGACTTAGCCCGACATCATTCAATAACCAAGCACAATTATCAATAAATCATGACACATTCAGTATTTCATTTTCATTAGCAAAACTCAAACACAAGACACTTATCACACTTGCAATTTCGCTCAATAGCCACACACAAAGAGCATGATTTTGATTTGCTTAAACGTGATCTAATCAAATCATAATCTAAGTTCCATTACTCGAAAACTTACCTCGGATGTTGTCGAACGGCTTCAACGGCTATTCGATCACTTTTTCCTTTCCCTTATCCAACTGTGGTCCCTAAGCTCTTGAGCTAATTCAAACAAATTTAACTTATTAAAGTCTCATTTTGCTAGCTTATGGCCGAATATGACAAGGAGTTTGATAGGTCATATGGCCACCTTTTAGCTCAAATACACAATGATCATACACATCTTTAATCACATCAAGCAATTTAATACAATTCATTCGAACATCAAAAGAGAAGCTCAAGGTACTTAGCCCATATATACATTAGACATTAGAGTCACATATGTACGAAATCACGAATCGAATTCAACATACTAGCTAATATTTCCCTTAGCGAATTTTCTAAGTCAAGCTAAAGCCATCAATAGGCTACCTATGGCGAACATACCCATCAACTCATGTACTCATTCATGTGGCGAACATACACATCTATGCTAAGGCCGATTGCAACACTTAATCGTTCTACAAGTATGGTCACTTGTATTGACTAAACACCATTTTGTTTCAAGTTCATAACTTGGCTAATACACATATATACACTATTAATCAAATACTAACATTTTGCATTTCATCTTACTACCATTTCACATCTACTTTCTACCATGGCCGAATGCATCAAGACACCATTTCAAAATACTTCATGGGTTTGAGGTAAAACCAAGAAAGAAACTCATGAATATCGAGATATAAGCACTAACATTGTTCATCTAGATTTAGCACGACACAACATCCATCACCCTTATATTTACCATAGCCGAAAACCTTACTCATTCCATAATTCAAATCTCAACTTGGGTCACAAAAATAATTTGATATCTCACCAACACAACATCAACACCAAGCAAGAATGATGCATCCATGGCCGAGTGTCATTTCCATCACATAGCAAGATTTAGACCATGGGCTAGGTAGAACTCAAGCTAACAACTAAAACATGCATGCATCTCATAGAACATCATCAAACATACCTTAGCCTAGTTACATGCATGGCCGAACCTCTTCAACCTTTCTCCTTCCTTCCTCCTTAAAATTTTCGGCCAAGGATGAACCAAAGGATGAACACTTTTTTTTTTTTGTTTTTCTTTCCTTCAACTCACGACAATGGGGGGCATGGATGAGACCATTTCTTTCAAATAGTGAAACATGGGAAACTTTGAGAAAAATCTGGTATTTATTGGCTAAACCAAAAATTATGAAAATTTTATGGATAGAAGATATGAGTCTATTTTCAAGGAAAATTAACGGCACTTGATTTGGAGTTTCAGTAGCTCAGCTTATAAATAATTTAGTGATTGTTGCCGTGAAGGCGACTTGCGGTGAAATTATGATTATGTGGTAAACATTGACAAAAATTTGTTAATGAGTTGCTTATTGTTTTCTTATAAGCTTACTATGATCTGTAGGTGTGGTTGGTAGAATATTGTAAGGGTTAATATGTAGTTTGTATTTGAATAGTTAGATTAACGTGTTAGTAATCCAATTGTAGGTAGTTCGTGTGTGGATCTCGTCAGCATATCGTCGCAAATAGGTGTGTAACTAAAACCCTCTTTCTTAGTCTAGATCGGCAAAAGTCGAAAAGTCGAAATGCCGAAAACCGGTATTTTGTAGATTTGCGAGTGTGCGAATGCTCGTAAGGTAAATCGATTAATGTTTTAGGTAAGCTGCAATGTTTGGACTGCAAAGTGCATGATTTCTGTGCCCTCGATATTTTTGGGCTTAATGGGCCAAAATTGCAATGATGGGCCAACGGGCCCAATTCGGTAAGAACCCTCGGTAGTGATTCTGTTAGTACGTGAAAGGTAGGAATATGCATGAAAAACCCTAAACTAGATAAATTACTAAAATACCTTTAAAAGTGGAAAATTTACAGTTTTACCCCTAGGAGATAAATTACCGAAATACCCCTAGGGTTAAATTGACCTAAATGCATGTTTGACTGTTGTTATTTACTGCATGTCATGTTGTTATTATCTGATGCATGGGACTGGGATATTGACGGAGGAAGTACTGAAAGTGGGTTGTCCACGTATTGGAGGCTTTGCCTCAATTTACTATTAACTGAGCAGCAAGGCTGCAACTGTGGAGTGTTGGGCTGGGTGGGTTGAGCTATTCCTTACATGGAGTGTATGGTTGGTACGGGTGGAGTGTAGTGGTTGGTGGGTTGAGTAGTCTCCCCAAATGGGCTTGCATATTGTGACAGCCCAAAATTTGACCCTAGTCGGAAGGTGGTCTCGGGACCACAAAACCGAGGCATAAAAATAATTAAAAATTTATTTTGATGCCTATAATATGTGTGTGCTCATGTATGACATTTTATGATGATTGATTTAGTGTTATAAGGGTGAATTCCACAAGAAAGGACTTAGTAATGAACTTTGAAAGTATGATAGGAAATGTGTGATGACTAATTAAAGCATGCATGCAAAATAATGGACTTGCATGTCAAATTGCCCTTTTATAGGTGGTGGCGGCCATGACAAGGAGGATGGGCTAAACATGTCATGAAACATGTTTTGTTGGTGCATTAGGGTGAAATAATAAACAAAGGTGTATGGGTGATAAAAATGAAAAAAAATGTGTGTGAGTGTGGTAATCCCCCATTGCCGTGAGTTGTAGAGAAGGAAAGAAAAAATTTTGTTCATCCTTTCTTTGAGCCAAAACTAAGGAAGAAGGAGGATTTTTGCTTCATGCTTGGTTTGGAAGAGATCTAGAAGGAGATTTGGCTAAGTTTGCATCAAGATTAAGGTATGTATGAGGTTGTGTTAGGAGTTTCATGCATGTTTTGGTTGCTAACTTGATGTGCATGTTAGCCATGGCTCAAATCTTTGTTATGCCATGGAAATGGTATTTGGCCAAAGTTGTTATGGTGATAAAGCCATTGCATGCTAAGTGTGAAGCTTGATGATGATGCATGCAATGATGGATTGTCTAGTCTTGAGTAAGATTTTGAGCTTTCTTTTGTTTTATCATGATTGAAGTTGAAAAGGAGCATGATTGTCATATTCGCCATGATGCATTCATGAGCATGGTTCATGCTTCTTGCATGTTAGTTAAAATTTGTGTTTTGGATGGCTATGGACACCTTGAAATTCGCCATGCTCATATATGTATATATATGTTTGCACATGATGTTTTGGTTATGAAGGAAGTGATGAATAAGTTTGTTTAAAGAAGAAGATGTTGAAGAATAATTGTGAAATTGTAAGCACATTCTGCCTAGCACACATATGAGTGCTTGATGCTATATTGTAAGTTTTGAGCTACAATATGCAAAGCATTAACTAGTAAAATGCATGCTGTTTTTGTGAGGTATTAAGTGCATAATTGGCCTCAACATGGACATGAATATTCGCCTTAGGTAGCCTATTGAAGGCCTTAGCTTTTCCTTGATGCTCGAATGAATTGTATTGAATTGCTTGATGTAGTATAAAATGTGCATGACCATTGTGTATTCAAGCTAAAGGGTGGCCATATGACCATTTAAACTCCTTGTCATATTCGCCATAAGCTAGCACAATGAGGTTTTAATAAATTGAATTTGTTTGAATTAGCTCAAGAGCTTAGAGGGCCACAATTGGACAAGGGAAGGAAAAAAGTGATCGAATAGTCAGTAAAAGCCGTTCGACAACATCCGAGGTAAGTCCTCAAGAAGTGACCTTACTTGAATTATGTGGAATGAAATATGGATGTATCGATTATTGATTTATGTGTGTATGAGTATTCGAATGATACCCGGCTAAGTCCCGGCGATTATGTTAGTGATTATAATTGTGTTTGAGCCTTAGTAACGAAAATAAATATGTATGTCCAATGATTATTGATGTATGAGTGCATGAGAAATTGAATGATATCCGGGCTAAGCCCAAGACAATTATGCTGGAAATTATAACCGGGTTAAGACCAAGGCAATTGTGCTAGTGGCTACATCCGGCTAAGACTCAAGGCATTCGTATGCGAGTCATTCTATCCGGCTAAGACCAAGGCATTTGTGCAAATCGTGATATCCGGTTAAGTCCCGTAGGCCTTGGTGCGGGTTACCATAACCGGCTATGTCCCGGCGATTGATCGAGTAGCGACATCCGGTTAAACTCCGAAGGTATGTGATTTGAAAATTATAAGCTTGCTGGAAAATTTCAGCTAATGCACTTGTGAAATTTCCCAATGACAAGGTAAGTGCGGTGTGTGCTTTGCCGCTAGGAGTAAGAGCGTGTGAATATCCGCTCCTATGATGGAACGAGTTATCGGCCTTAATGAAGCCGTTATTTGTGTATGAACATAAGAGTTGGGATGGTGAAGTAAGTATGATTATGTGAATGTGCATTAATGAAATGATGCATTTAACTATGTGAATGTATTGCTGTAATTAGAGTTGATTATATTCCTTGAGACTTACTAAGCATAAAATGCTTACTCATTGCTTTGGCTCTCGCTTTTCTAGATTTCGCTCGATAGCAATCGGATTCGGGATCGTTGAAGTCGAAGTCATCCACACTATCAAGCCCCCATTTTGGTATAAATTCTTGGTTGAACTTGAAATGGCATGTATAGGACTACCCTTGTTGGTTTAAATATGTTATGATGTATATGTGTACAGCCATGCGAAAATGGCTCGTAATAGTGAAGTATCAACTTAAACTATTTGCGGTTTGTATATATATATATGGTGTCATGATGTGACTATGAATTGGAAATGGGAATGTTGGTCACATGATCAGCCATTGGCATGGTTAAAATGATCATATGTGGACCTATGTATGGCAAGACTAGTTGGTTCATGGAGACTACAAAATAGGTAAGACCTACCTTAAAAACAGATGCTGCCAGCTGCAGTAACGTGAATGTGAAAAATCACCAAAATTTGTAGGAATGGTATTAAATAGTGAATAAGCTATGTAAATGAATCTTGATGAGTCTATTTTCATATGGAAGAAACGAAATGGTCATAGGAGTTACTTGTTAAGAGATATTAAAGCTATTGTGAGACAGGGCCAGAATGGTTTCTGGGTCCCCTGTTGCAACTTTAAAAATTTACTATAAATTATGCAGAAAGAATTAGGAGTCATGCCTTATATGTGCAGATACCATTTTGAGTCTAGTTTCATTAGAAATAAACGGCACCAGTATTAAAGCCCTGTACAGAGAGATATTCAAGTTGTAACGCGCGAAGGTCAGAGCAGTCGATCCCTGTAACATGGGTGACTTTAACTAATAAACTGTACCAATTGGCCCGACCAAAAATTCTAGAAATAAATCCATGGATGGATATATGAGTCTAAATTCATGGAAAATTTACGAAACCAGTTTCCGAGTTTTGAAACTCGAGATATGATTTTTAAGGCGACAGTGACGCAGTTTTCCAGCCTGACTAGAAATGTCCAATGGATGGGCAAAACAAGTGAACTTGGCTTGCTAACCCCTCGTATCCGACACCGGCGATGGTCTCGGGTTCGGGGTGTTACAATTTTATTGGTATCAGAGCCACGGTTTAGTCGATTCTAGGACTACCGTGAGGTGTTTGGGGTCTAGCTATACATGCCATTAAATGATGAATCGATAGTGTGGTGATTTCTGACAATTTGACTTTGAGTTTGTTTATAGCAATGGATCCCGATCCCAACCGAGCAATAGCTGATGATGTGGAGAGTATGGCGCCTGCTCCCTTTACAAGGGACAATGCTGGCGGACTCTCAACCTATGGCCAGCAATCCGAATGATGAGGCTAGGCAAGCCTTTTATAGTGTGATGAACGAATGGTTTAACCAATACACTCGAACTAACACTACTGTTCCACAACCTCCATTCCCGACAAATGCAACCCCAAGACCTACAATACCTCCGAGAATCGACCAAATAAGGTCAAGTAAGCCCCAAATGATAGGATTCGAAAACATGGGGCCACTGAATTTAAAGCTACGGATGATGATGATGCCGAACGAGCTGAATTTTGGTTGGACAACACTATCCGGTGCTCGATGAGCTATCTTGTACACCGATGAGTGCTTAAAGTGTACCATCTCCTTGCTACGTGATTCCACCTACTATAGGTGGAGTACTCGACTTCGTGGTACCTAGAGAGCAAGTGACTTGGGAATTCTTTCAAACCAAGTTCAAAAAAAAAAAAAGTATATCAGTTAGAGATTCATCGACCAAAAGCGAAGGGAATTTCTTGATCTTAAGCAAGGTTCTATGTCGGTTACCGACTATGAACGAAAATTTGTGAGGCTTAGCCGATCTGCCGAGAATGCATTTCGTCCGGCTATTATGTAAACGCCGAGGATGGGCTGAATGATGATATAAGGATGTTCGTTGGCATTCTCAAAATACGAGAGTTCGTAGTACTTGTTGAGCGAGCTTGTAAAGCCGAAGAGCTTAGAAAGGAGAAACAAAAAGCTGATGTGGGAACTGGAGAATTCCGAAAGAGGTCCTCGGGAAAGTCTCTTCAATAGGCATCGAAGAGATTTCGAGATGATGTGAACCGGTCTAGAGGCGCTTTGGGCTTTTCTAGACGAGGATGCGATCGACCCCCTGTGACCACACGAGTCACTTCGATCGCCAGTGGTGGAAATGATCGCCGAGAGAGGGCGGAGTGTCAACATTGTGGCAAATGGCATTCGGGGAGCTGTTGGTTTCGTGATCGCTCCTGCTATAAGTGTGGATCGGCCGACCACTTTATGAAGGATTGCCCGAGGATGCTTGAACAGAATGTGATCAGAGTGGAAACCCGGTGCTACCATCGCCGAGGTAGGCCACCTAGAAATATGGGCAATGTCGTGGCGGTCGAGAGGATCTAGAGATGCTACCATCGATCCGAGGCTCGTGCTCCTGCGAGGACTTATGCCATACGCGCGCGCCGAGGATGCTTGCCTCTCCGGATGTCATTACGGTGCTTTCACTCTATTCAATACTAATGTGATTGCTTTGATTGACCCCGGTTCTACTCAATCTTATATATGTGAAACCTTAGCATCCAAAGAAGACTTTGCCTATTGAGTCTCTTCGAGTTTGTAGTTCGGTGTCAAACCCTTGGGTCATTACGTGCTTGTCAACAAAGTGTGCAAGAAAAGTCCCCTAGTGTTCGAGGTTCTTGTTTCCGGCGGACTTGATGCTTTTGCCGTTCGATGAATTCAACGTTATTCTTGGTTTGGATGGGTTGACCATGCACGATACGGTCGTAAATTGCAAAAGCAAGACTATCGATTTGAGGTGCGCGAATAACGAGATAATTCGGGTTGAGTCTACGGACTTAAAGGGTTGCCGGTATAATATCGCAATGTTGGCCCGAAAATATGTAAGAAAAGGGTGCGAAGTGTACCTTGCGTATGTGCTCGATGACAAGGAATCGAAAAGAAACCCGAATCTCGCCGTGGTTTGTGAATACCGGATGTTTTCCACGAAGAATTGCCGGGTTTACCACTGCTCGAAATAGAATTTGGCATCGAATTGGTACCTGGTACCACTCCAATTTTGATAGCTCCGTATCTTATGGCACCAACGGAATTAAAGGAGTTGGAAGCTCAGTTGCAAGAATTGGTGGATAGAGGTTTTGCTCGCTTGAGTTTTTCGCCTTGGGGTGCGCCAGTGTTGTTCGTGAAAAAGAAGGATGGAACCATGCGGCTGTGCATCGATTATCGTCAGCTTAATAAAGCGACAATAAAGAACAAATATCCGTTGCCACGTATCGATGACTTGTTCGATCAACTAAAGGGAGCCTCAGTGTTCTCGAAAATAGATTTGAGATCGGGCTATTATCAATTGCGAATCCGAGATTCGGACGTACCCAAGACTGCCTTGAGCGAGATATGGTCACTATGAGTTCCTAGTGATGCCGTTTGGGCTCACTAATGCCCTCAAGGTATTTATGGATTTAATGAATCGGATCTTTAGACCATATTTGGATCGATTCATAGTCGTGTTCATTGATGACATCTTGGTCTATTCAAGAAATGAGACCGAACATCTTGAACACCGCGGTTAGTCTTGCAAATTTTACGGGATAAGCAATTATATGCTAAGTTCACAAGGGTGAGTTCGGTTAAGAGAGGTTAGCTTCTTGGGTCATGTGGTATCTGCATCGGGTATTCGAGTCGACCCGAATAAAATTTCAGCCATACTTAATTGGAAGCCTCCGAGAAATATTACGAGGTTCGAGCTTTTTGGGGCTTGGCGGTTATTACCGACGATTTGTAAAGGTTTCTCAACGATAGCTACGCCGATGACGGCTACTCCAAAAGGATGTTAAGTTCAATGGACGAGAAATGCCAAAAAAAAAAAAAAAAAGTTTCGATCAATCAAGACTTATTTGATGAAGCCCCAATTCTAGTGCAACCCGAATCGCAAAGAGTTTGTCATCTATAGTGACGCCTCCTCCTTGGGTTAGGTTGCGTATTGATGCAAGAAGGTCGAGTTGTGGCCTATGCGTCGAGGCAATTGAAGCCACACGAGAAAAAAATTATCCGACCCATGATCTCGAATTGGCGCCATCGTGTTCGCCTTAAAGATTTGGCGACATTACTTATTTGGTGAAAGGTACCATGTACTCTCGGATCACAAAAGTCTCAAATATTTGATGACCCAAAGAGACTTAAATCTGCGACAAAGACGTTGGCTTGAACTGTTAAAGGATTATGAGCTGGTCATTGACTATCACCCGGAAAGGCGAATGTGGTTGCGGATGCCTTGAGTCGTAAATCATTATTCGCTTACGAGCGATGAACGTGCACTTGTCTGCTCGATCCGATAGTGTGTTAGTAGCTGAATTGAAAGCCAAACCACTATTGATACCTCAAATTCGAGAAGCTCGAAAGTCGACGACGAGTTGGCTGCAAAACGGCCGAGTGTGTTCCAACAAGGACTCGAATTTCAAATCGATGATGACGATTGTTGGAGGTTCAAAAGTCGTCTGTGTTCCAAAGAATTGAACTCATTCCGATAATTCGAATGAAGCCCATTGTAGCCGAATGGCAATCCACCCGGGAGTACGAAGATGTACAATGATTTGAAACGTCGGTTTTGGTGGCATGGTATGAAGCGAGACATCTCCGACTTTGTTTGAGATGTTTAATATGTCAACAAGTGAAAGCGGAACATCGGTGCCTTCGAGATTACTTCACCAATCACGATACCCGAGTGGAAATGGGATCAAGTCACAATGGACTTTGTATCCGGACTGCCATTGTCAGCAAGTAAGAAGGATGCGGTTTGGGTCGTGGTAGATTGATTGACTAAGTCGGCCCACTTTGTCCCCGTACGCACGGATTTTTCAATGGACAAATTAGCCAATCGTCGTTTCTCGATTGTGAGATTACACGGGTGCCTATTTCCATCGTGGTCGAATAGAGATCCGAGATTTACCTCGCGATTTTGGAAAAAGTTGCAAGAAGTTTTGGGTACCAAGTTGCATTTCAACACCGCCTTTCACCCCCAAACCGATGGTCAATCCGAGTGGATAATTCAGATACTTGAGGATATGTTAAGATGTTGCGTCCTCGAGTTTAGTGGTTTATGGGAACGGTATTTGCCGTTGATTGAATTCGCTTACAACAACAGCTTTCAATCAAGTATTAAGATGGCACCCTACGAGGCCTTGTACGGTCGTAAATGCCGTACACCATTGTTTTGGACTGAGCTCGGTGAAAGCAAGATTTTCGGGGTGGATTTGATTAGGGATGCTGAACAGAAAGTGAAAGTAATCCGTGAAAGTCTGAAAATAGCCTCCGATCGTCAGAAGTCGTACGCGGACCTGAAGCGTAAGGATATCGAGTATCAGGTGGGTGATAAAGTGTTTCTCAAGGTATCGCCTTGGAAAAAGATACTCAGATTCGGCCGTAAGGGCAAGTTGAGCCCGAGGTTCATTGGGCCATATGAGATATCCGAGCGAGTCGATCCAGTGGCATATCGTTTGATTTTGCCCCTTGAACTCGAAAAGGTTCACGATGTCTTTCACGTTTCGATGCTTCGACGCTATAGATCCGATCCATCGCACGTGATTAGTCCATCAAAAATTGAAATTCAAGCTAATATGAGTTATGAGGAAGAACCGATTCGTATCCTATCACGAGAAGTGAAAGAGTTGTGAAACAAGCGGGTTCCACTAGTAAAAGTGTTATGGCTCAAGCACGGGATAGAAGAAGCTACTTGGGAGATCGAGAACTCTATGAAAGAGCGATATCCAAACCTATTTACCGGTAAGATTTTCGGGGACGAAAATTTCTTAAGTGGGGGAGAGTTGTGACAGCCCAAAATTTGACCCTAGTCGGAAGGTGGTCTCGGGACCACAAAACCGAGGCATAAAAATAATTAAAAATTTATTTTGATGCCTATAATATGTGTGTGCTCATGTATGACATTTTATGATGATTGATTTAGTGTTATAAGGGTGAATTCCACAAGAAAGGACTTAGTAATGAACTTTGAAAGTATGATAGGAAATGTGTGATGACTAATTAAAGCATGCATGCAAAATAATGGACTTGCATGTCAAATTGCCCCTTTATAGGTGGTGGCCGGCCATGACAAGGGAGGATGGGCTAAACATGTCATGAAACATGTTTTGTTGGTGCATTAGGGTGAAATAATAAACAAAGGTGTATGGGTGATAAAAAATGAAAAAAAAATGTGTGTGAGTGTGGTAATCCCCCATTGCTGTGAGTTGTAGAGAAGGAAAGAAAAAATTTTGTTCATCCTTTCTTTGAGCCAAAACTAAGGAAGAAGGAGGATTTTTGCTTCATGCTTGGTTTGGAAGAGATCTAGAAGGAGATTTGGCTAAGTTTGCATCAAGATTAAGGTATGTATGAGGTTGTGTTAGGAGTTTCATGCATGTTTTGGTTGCTAACTTGATGTGCATGTTAGCCATGGCTCAAATCTTTGTTATGCCATGGAAATGGTATTTGGCCAAAGTTGTTATGGTGATAAAGCCATTGCATGCTAAGTGTGAAGCTTGATGATGATGCATGCAATGATGGATTGTCTAGTCTTGAGTAAGATTTTGAGCTTTCTTTTGTTTTATCATGATTGAAGTTGAAAAGGAGCATGATTGTCATATTCGCCATGATGCATTCATGAGCATGGTTCATGCTTCTTGCATGTTAGTTAAAATTTGTGTTTTGGATGGCTATGGACACCTTGAAATTGCCATGCTCATATATGTATATATATGTTTGCACATGATGTTTTGGTTATGAAGGAAGTGATGAATAAGTTTGTTTAAAGAAGAAGATGTTGAAGAATAATTGTGAAATTGTAAGCACATTCGCCTAGCACACATATGAGTGCTTGATGCTATATTGTAAGTTTTGAGCTACAATATGCAAAGCATTAACTAGTAAAATGCATGCTGTTTTTGTGAGGTATTAAGTGCATAATTGGCCTCAACATGGACATGAATATTCGCCTTAGGTAGCCTATTGAAGGCCTTAGCTTTTCCTTGATGCTCGAATGAATTGTATTGAATTGCTTGATGTAGTATAAAATGTGCATGACCATTGTGTATTCAAGCTAAAGGGTGGCCATATGACCATTTAAACTCCTTGTCATATTCGCCATAAGCTAGCACAATGAGGTTTTAATAAATTGAATTTGTTTGAATTAGCTCAAGAGCTTAGAGGGCCACAATTGGACAAGGGAAGGAAAAAGTGATCGAATAGCCGTAAAAGCCGTTCGACAACATCCGAGGTAAGTCCTCAAGAAGTGACCTTACTTGAATTATGTGGAATGAAATATGGATGTATCGATTATTGATTTATGTGTGTATGAGTATTCGAATGATACCGGGCTAAGTCCCGGCGATTATGTTAGTGATTATAATTGTGTTTGAGCCTTAGTAACGAAAATAAATATGTATGTCCAATGATTATTGATGTATGAGTGCATGAGAAATTGAATGATATCCGGGCTAAGCCCCAAGACAATTATGCTGGAAATTATAACCGGTTAAGACCAAGGCAATTGTGCTAGTGGCTACATCCGGGCTAAGACTCAAGGCATTCGTGCGAAGTCATTCTATCCGGCTAAGACCAAGGCATTTGTGCAAATCGTGATATCCGGGTTAAGTCCCGCAGCCTTGGTGCGGGTTACCATAACCGGCTATGTCCCGGGCGATTGATCGAGTAGCGACATCCGGTTAAACTCGAAGGTATGTGATTTGAAAATTATAAGCTTGCTGGAAAATTTCAGCTAATGCACTTGTGAAATTTCCCAATGACAAGGTAAGTGCGGTGTGTGCTTTGCGCGCTAGGAGTAAGAGCGTGTGAATATCCGCTCCTATGATGGAACGAGTTATCGGCCTTAATGAAGCCGTTATTTGTGTATGAACATAAGAGTTGGGATGGTGAAGTAAGTATGATTATGTGAATGTGCATTAATGAAATGATGCATTTAACTATGTGAATGTATTGCTGTAATTAGAGTTGATTATATTCCTTGAGACTTACTAAGCATAAAAATGCTTACTCCGCCGCTTTGGCTCTCGGTTTTCTAGATTTCGCCGATAGCAATCGGATTCGGGATCGTTGAAGTCGAAGTCATCCACACTATCAAGCCCCCATTTTGGTATAAATTCTTGGTTGAACTTGAAATGGCATGTATAGGACTACCCCTTGTTGGTTTAAATATGTTATGATGTATATGTGTACAGCCATGCGAAAATGGCTCGTAATAGTGAAGTATCAACTTAAACTATTTGCGGTTTGTATATATATATATGGTGTCATGATGTGACTATGAATTGGAAATGGGAATGTTGGTCACATGATCAGCCATTGGCATGGTTAAAATGATCATATGTGGACCTATGTATGGCAAGACTAGTTGGTTCATGGAGACTACAAAATAGGTAAGACCTACCTTAAAAAACAGATGCTGCCAGCTGCAGTAACGTGAATGTGAAAAATCACCAAAATTTGTAGGAATGGTATTAAATAGTGAATAAGCTATGTAAATGAATCTTGATGAGTCTATTTTCATATGGAAGAAACGAAATGGTCATAGGAGTTACTTGTTAAGAGATATTAAAGCTATTGTGAGACAGGGCCAGAATGGTTTCTGGGTCCCCTGTTGCAACTTTAAAATTTACTATAAATTATGCAGAAAGAATTAGGAGTCATGCCTTATATGTGCAGATACCATTTTGAGTCTAGTTTCATTAGAAATAAACGGCACCAGTATTAAAGCCCTGTACAGAGAGATATTCAAGTTGTAACGCGCGAAGGTCAGAGCAGTCGATCCCTGTAACATGGGTGACTTTAACTAATAAACTGTACCAATTGGCCCGACCAAAAATTCTAGAAATAAATCCATGGATGGATATATGAGTCTAAATTCATGGAAAATTTACGAAACCAGTTTCCGAGTTTTGAAACTCGAGATATGATTTTTAAGGCGACAGTGACGCAGTTTTCCAGCCTGACTAGAAATGTCCAATGGATGGGCAAAACAAGTGAACTTGGCTTGCTAACCCCTCGTATCCGACACCGGCGATGGTCTCGGGTTCGGGGTGTTACACATATGTTTACTGATGTTGCATGTATTTTGAAATGGGCCTATGGGCCATACTGTTATCTAAATAAGGGGCTAAGGCCTAGTTTATTGTAATCTGAAAAGGGCTCTGGCCTAGTACCACTGTTACCTGAATGGCCTTAAGCCCAATAGGCTTGAGCTGACTTGGGCTTTGAATAGGTTTTCCTTGCACACTGAGTTTCCCCAAACTCATCCCTTTTATTTTCATCCACGCAGGTAATCCCCAACCATAGTGGGCTTGGAGCTGTGAAGGAATTCAGAGTGGCCACCCGTTCTGAAAGTTTGATTTTCTTTTGGTGGACTGGACATCCTTTTTATTTACGTTTGAAGTTTTGGGTTTTTAAATGTAATAAGACCGCTTAATTATTTTTTTATGGTTTTAATATGTATTACTAAGATAGGTATTACTTATTTTAACTGTTGAAATTGGATAGCTTTAGGGCGCGTTTTTAAAAACAACAATTGATTTCAAAATAACACGACAACAAACAAAGCTTCCGCAATGAAAGTATTTTCCAAAATTAATCACTTTTCCTAAAAATGACTTAATCAAATCGGTTTCCTAGAAATATCCATGACGTTAAGGTGTGGCAATGGCGGTATGCATGTCTAGGATTGGATCCGAAGGAGCTTGGTATACTTAAGCATCCGATGGACTCACCACCTCTTTTCCTGTTTCCTACCGGTGCATGCTTCCATTCACTTTAACCTATAATGAAATTATTTTTTAAAACACTAAGTAAGTTTTTTAGGATCAACAATATAAAATTTTTTGAATGCTTCGATGTGGCATGTCGGATCCAGTCACAACGTCTAGGCCGGGTTTGGGGTGTTACATTTAGTTGTATCAGAGCCTAGGTTGCAACAACTCGGCTGTGGAATAGGTTTACAAAAACAAAGATTTTCGAAAGCGAAAATTTTATAAAGAATGCGAAAAACTTGGTTTTCAAAATTTAGATATTTAAAAGGTGGCATTCCGAATCTCTAGCCCAAGCCTGTAAGTATTACTCTAAACTCTTCTGAATATTTTTCTGACTTATCTGTCTGTACTAAAATCCTGCTAGGATACTCTAGATAGGATGATACTGAAACCATAGGAAAATCGATAAGAGATCAAATCAGTAGCTAGACTTGATTCTGCGAAAACAAACTCGAACTCATCGTCGATTCATAAAACATCCGTAATAAACACTGGAATATTAATTGATGCATAAAAATTCGTACTCAAGATAATACGATATGAGTACAAGAGGCCGTGGACGGAGCCGAGGAAGTGCTGAAGCGAGATCTTCGTCTTCGAGACATATGCCGGCGATGGATGCACCGGTACCACCGGCAACAGAGGTAGAGTCTCATGACCGCGGTGCCGAGGATGATGCCCTGTCATAGGCAATGCTTTGTGTTCTGGAAAGGGTTGCCGGGATAAGTTCGGGCAACGAAATTCGAGGATCGATTTCTGAAAGACTCTGGGCCAACGGAGCGGAAATCTTTAGGGGTGAATTTGGTATAGCCCTGAATGTGGCGGAATATTGGTTGGAGGCCACAGAACGGATTATGGACAACTTGGACTGCTCTGAGGAGATTGTGAGTGGTGTATCTGTACTAAGTCATTTGAGTCACTCGGTTAGGGTAGACAAACTGTATAGGGATGTACCCTTAGAAACTCAAGGTAAGATTTTCCCTGGAGATCTGATGGAGTTACCGTTCGGAGAGTTTGATCTCATTTTGGGAATGGACTGGCTTGTTAAGCATAAAGC
Organism: Gossypium arboreum; assembly: GCF_025698485.1. NCBI lineage: Eukaryota > Viridiplantae > Streptophyta > Magnoliopsida > Malvales > Malvaceae > Gossypium > Gossypium arboreum. Next base: position 63,378,881 of record NC_069079.1, on the reverse strand, counting down.
GACTCTGGATTGTGCTGTTAAACGAATGGTGTTAAGGGCCATAAAGGATGAGGAGGTTATGGTGATAGGTGAGCTAAGGGATTATTTGTCCAATGTGGTATCGACATTAAGAGCCGAGAAGTGGATTCAGAAAGGTTGTGAGGCCTATTTGGCATTTGTAAGTCAGTCGGGAGAGGAGTGTGACATCCCTAAATTGACCCTAGTCGGAAAGTGGTTTCGGGACCACTAAACCGAGTCATAATAATAATTAACCATCATAATTGATGCTCATTATATGTATATATGCATGTGTGAAAATTTCATGTTTGGATTTTGTTAATTGTAAGTGAATTTTTATCAAATAGGACTTATGTGAGAAAATTTAGAAATGTGCTAGGCAAATGTAAGGTGGCCTATTAATACATGTGGGAAAGTGTTGTCCTTGCATGTCAAATTAGCCAAAATGAAGCATGATGGCCGGCCATACTATGGGTGGAAACATGTCTCCAACATGTTAGACTAGTGATGCATGTAGGAAACAATAAATTAAGAAAGTTAGCATTAAAGAAATGGAAAAAAAGATAATGATGATAACAAAAAAAAAAAAGTGTGGATGCTTTCCCCCCCTTGCCGTACATGGGAGAAACAAAAACAAAGAAAGAAAGAAAAAAAAAAGTGTTCATTCTCTCATTTTCTCCTTGCTTGGCCGAATGTACTAAGAAGAAAGGGGGGGAAGCTTGAGAAAATCAGCCATGGGAGTTTGCTAGACTAAGGTATGTTGATGTTATCCATGAGATTTATGCATGTTTTAGTTGATAGTTTGAGTTCCACCTAACCCATGGTCTAAACCTTTACCATGAAATGGGGATGATATTCGCCATGGGTGTTGTCTTCTTGGTATCATTGATGTTTGATGTTTGATGTTGTGGTGGTGAGGCATGAAGATGAGTTAAGGTTCAACTAAGGTGGATTTGTGGATGTTATTTGCATGCTAAAGGTAAAGCTTGTAATGATGCATGGTATGGTGTTGTATGGCATTTGGCCATGGTAGGAAATAAAAGGAAACTATGTTCGTTGTTCATGTCATTTGAATGAGAAGTGCTAGTAAGGTGAAGTACAAATGTTAGTGTTTGATTTACTAGTGTATATATGCATACTAGCCTAGTTGTGAACTTGAATCAAATTGGTGTTAAGTCGATACAAGCGACCTTACTTGTTGAATGTATCAAGTGTGGAAATCGGCCTTAACATGAATGTGTATGTTCGCCACATGAGCGAATACATATGTTGATGTGTATATTCGGCCTTAGGTAGCCTATTGAGGGCCTTAGCTTTTCCTTGATGCTTGAATGAATTGTATTGAATTGCTTGATGTAATATAAAATGTGCATGACCAATGTGTATCCAAGCAAAAGGGTGGCCATATGACCATTTAAACTCCTTGTCATATTCGCCATAAGCTAGCATAATGAGGTTTTAATAAGTTAAATTTGTGTGAACTAGCTCAAGAACTCAAAGGATCAAAGTTGGACAAGGGAAAGACAAAGTAATCGAATTGCCATTGAAAACGCATGCGACAACATCCGAGGTAAGTCATTAAGCATATATTTTGTATTGATTTAAATGATCATAATATATATGCAATTGTGTTTAATGAATTGATGTGTAAATGAAAATGTATGTGTATGGAATGATGCCATTGTTGAATGTATAAAGGCAGCAAAATGCATAAGGTATTGGTCACGGCACTAAGTGTGCGGGTATAAATGGAGACGGTGACAAGATTGGCACTAAGTGTGCGGGTATAAAATTGTACAGCACTAAGTGTGCGAGTTTGATTCTATAGCACTAAGTGTGCGAGCTGAAAATATATAGCACTAAGTGTGCGGATTCACTATATGCTCTTGTATTACAATTGGCACTGAGTGTGCGACATTATCGAGTTAATCCCGACAGCGAATCGGGTAAGTACCTTGAGCTCATGACGAATAGACAATATGTTCATGCTCGGGGTTGAGCTTGGTAAGCTTTAAATCTATGTAATGATTGCAATTGTGTGATTGTGGTGAAAATGAGTTAGTGTGTGAAAATGCCTCAAATATCTTATCGTATAAATATGAAATGTGGATGTATGGCTTGGTATGAGATTGAACCGAAAGGTCCGAGGAATTATGGTATAGTTCGATATGGATGAAGTACCTAGCCTTGTTTCATTGTTTCACTTTGTGATGAATTTAGCTAATGGATAATTGTAAAGTGCTTATGACTTACTGAGTTATAAACTCACTCGGTGTTTTCTTGTCACCCATTTTAGGTCTCGTGGACTCGTATTGTTATGCGTTTCGAACCGTCGTTGAAGTCATCACACCGCTGAAATATTTTGGTATTGTCTTCGTTGTTGAAGAACATTTGGCATGTATAGGCTATTATATTTTGTTGAACTGTGGGTTGTAAACTTTAAGCCATGTGAAAATGGCCTATGTGGTCGTCGAGTGGGATGCTAGAACCTATAGCCACGAGTCTTAGAAACTTTGATTTTGATAAGGTGGCCATAATTTGTGTCATGTTTGATGGATGATTAAGGCCAAGGAAAGATTCATGAAATTGGCTTAGTCTACTGCAGTAACTGTTGCAGACAGCAGCAGTGAGGTGAGATTGAAAAATCACTAAAAATAGTAGACGTAGAATTAAATAGTGAATAAATTATGCAATTGAACCCTGATGAATCTAGTTTAATATGGATGGAACGAAACGACCATATGAGCAGTATATTGAGAGATATTAAAGTTCTCGTGAGACAGGGCCAGAACGGTTTCTGGGTCCCCTGTCGTGACTTTGAAAATTTACTATAAATTATACAGAAAGAATTAGAAGTCATGCCTTATATGTGCAGATTCCATTTTGAGTCTAGTTTGATTAGAAACAAACGGCACCAGTATTAAAGCCCTGTACAGAGAGATATTCAAGTTTTAATGCGTGAAGGTCAGTGTAGTGGACTCCTGTAACATTGGTGACTTTAACTAATAAACTGTACCAATTGGCCCAGCCAAAAATTATAGAAATAAATCCATGGATATATATATGAGTCTAAATTCAGGAAAAATTTACGGAATCAGTTTCCGAGTTTTGAAACTCAAGATATGATTTTTATGGCGACAGTGACGCAGTTTCCCAGCCTGTCAGGAAATGCCAAATTGGTTGGTACCTTGAGAAGATTTGGCCCATTAACCCCTCGTGTCCGACACCGGCGACGGTCACGAGTTAGGGGTGTTACAATTTTATTGGTATCAGAGCCATGGTTTAGTCGGTTCTAGGACTACCATAGCGCGTGTGAGTCTAGCTATACATGCCAAATTGTTAGTGCTTAATAATGTGATGACTTCTGACGGTTGAAATTTTTTGTTTTGATTAGCAATGGAACCCGGTAGAGAGACCCTTGGCGGATGACGTTGAAAGTGTAGCGGCTGCTCCTGCAAGCAAGGGACACCACCCGTTGAGCCTCGATCATCCGCGAATAATCAAAATGAAGGGGCGAAACAAGCCTTCTTCACCATGATGAATGAGTGGGTCGCGAATATGCCCGAACCAACCCGGCTGTCCAACCATTCCCGAATTTAAATACTCCACCCCAAGAGCCTGCAATGCCTCCAGCATCGATCCCGTGAGGCTGAGTAAACCACCGTGGACTTGATTAGGAAGCGTGGGGCGAGGAGTTCAAGGCCATAGTTACCGATGATGCCGAAAAGGCCGAGTTCGCTCGATAACACCATTAGAGTGTTAGATGAACTGTCATGCACACCGATGAATGTCTTAAGTGTGCTATATCCTTGTTAAGAGACTCACTTACTATTGGTGGAGGACTTTAATTTCCATAGTCCCAAATGAACGAGTTACTTGGGATTTCTTTCAATCCAATTTCAAAGAAATACATTAGTCAACGGTTCATCGATCGAAGCGTAAGGAATTCTTGGAACTCAAGCAAGGCCGGATGATCAGATCTCAATACGAACATGAGTTCGTAAGACTTAGTCGGTATGCTCGGAGTGTGTGGCTGATGAGGTTGCGATGTGCAAAAGATTTGAAGAAGGATTGAATGAAGAGTTAAAGTTACTAGTGGGAATTTTGGAGATAAAGGAGTTCGTGACACTAGTCGAACGAGCTCGCAAGGTCAAGAACTTGGGAAGGAGAAGAAGAAGGCTGAATTTGAAGCAAGAGATTACCGTAAAAGATCGACGAGTAAAGCTCCGCTTCTCGGCTGTAAAGAGGTTCGTGGAGGACACCAAGAAGTCGAGGACGATCATGGAATTTCCATTAGAGCCCGACCATTGACGGACTCCCGAGCTACTTCAGAGCTAGTGTGGGCAATAATCGCCAAGAGAGACCAATGCCCTCAATGTGGAAGACGACACCTAGGTGAATGTTGGGGTAAGTCTATTAATAGGGCTCATATGGATGCGGTTCAAGGACCACTTCATTAGAGATTGCACGGAGCTAGATGAGAGGAATAAGACGCAAGGTGCAAGACCTAGTGGAACGACGGCCGGAGGTAGGCCCCGAGAATCTCTGGAGGTAGGGGTGGTAATCGAGAGGAGCCTCTAATACGGCCGTCCGATCCGAGACCCGTGCTCTGCTAGAGCATATGCCATCCGCAGACGAGAGGAGGCATCCTCCCGACGTTATCACCGGTACTTTTACTCTCTTTGATACTATTGTGATTGCATTGATTGACCCCGCCTACTCACTCATATGTATGTGAGACCTTAGCATCCAAAGAAGACTCTACCGCTGAGTCTCTCGAGTTCGTAATTCAAGTGTCAAACCCTTTGGGTCAATACGTGCTCGTTGATAAAGTGTGCAAGAGATGCCCCTAATAATTCGAGAATCTGCTTTCCTACCGATCCGATGCTTCTACCATTTCATGAATTCGATGTTATTCTTGGTATGGATTGGTGACCGTACATGATGCAAAGGTGGATCGCAAAAGGAAAACCATTGATTTGAGGAGTGCAAATAATGAGGTAGTCCGAGTCGAGTCTCTCGATTTAAAAGGAGCGCCAATGATAATATCTTCTATGACCGCCGGAGGTATGTGAAAAGGGTGTGAAACATACCTTGCGTATGTGTTTGGAAGTAAAGAGACGGAAAGGAAACTCGAATCGGTACCAGTGGTTTGTGAGTATTCGGATGTTTTTCCGAGGAGTTACCGGATTGCCACCGGTTCGAGAAGTGGAATTCGCATCGGTTGTACCGGTACTACGCCGATTTCAATAGCCCCGTGTCGTATGGCATTAACGGAATTAAAGGAATTGAAGGTTCAATTGCAAGAATTGACGGATAGAGGTTTCGCCGACCGAGTTTTTCCCCATGGGGCGACTCGTATTGTTTGTGAAGAAGAAGGACGGAACCACGAGGTTGTGCATCGACTACCGTCAACTCAATAAAGTGACGATAAAGAATAAATATCCGTTGCCACGAATTGACGATTTGTTTGATCAATTAAAGGGAGCCTCGGTGTTTTCAAAGATAGATTTGAGGTCGGGATACTATCAGTTGAGGGTCCGAGAATCGGACATACCCAAAACCGCTTTTAGAACAAGGTACGGTCACTACGAATTCTTGGTGATGCCGTTTGGGCTCACTAATGCCCCTACGGTGTTTATGGATTTAATGAATAGAATTTTCAGGCCACACTTGGATCGGTTCGTAATTGTATTTATCGATGACATTTTGGTCTATTCGAGAGATGAAACTGAACATGCTGAACACCTAAGGCTAGTGTTGCAAATCTTACGAGATAAGCAGTTATACGCAAAGTTCAAGAATGTGAATTTTGGTTGAAAGAGGTTAGCTTTTTGGGCACGTGGTGTCCGTGACGGTGTCGTGGTGGACCCAACAAAATTTCGCCATAGTCAATTGGAAACCTCCAAGGAATGTTACTGAAGTTAGAGCTTTTGGGGCTTGCGGTTACTACCGACGGTTTGTAAAAGGATTCTCGATGATAGCCACACCCATGACAAAACCGCTTGTAAAGATGTCAAATTTGAATGGACGGAAAAGTGTCAGAAAAGTTTCGACCAATTGAAAACCCATTTGACGAAAGCTCCAATTCTAGTGCAACCCGAATCGGGCAAAGAGTTTGTCATTTATAGTGACGCATCCCTACTTGGGTTGGGTTGCGTATTGATGCAAGAAGGGCGAGTTGTGGCCTATGCGTCGAGACAATTAAAGCCACATGAGAAAAATTATCCGACCCATGATCTCGAATTGGCTGCCATCGTATTCGCCTTAAAGATATGGCGACATTACTTATTTGGTGAGAAGTGCCATGTGTATTCGGATCACAAAAGTCTCAAATATTTGATGACCCAAAGAGACTTAAATCATGCGACAAAGGCGATAGCTCGAGTTGTTAAAAGATTATGAGCTCGTCATTGATTATCACCCGAAGGGCTAATGTGGTTGCGGATGCCTTAAGCCGAAATCACTATTTGCTTTATGAGCGATGAATGTACACTTGTCTATCCTACCCGACAATGTGTTAGTAGCTGAATTGAAAGCCAAACCATTATTGATACGCCAAATTCGTGAAGCTCGTAAAGTCGACGATGAGTTGGTTGCAAAACGGGATGAGTGTGTTCAACAAGGACTCGAATTTCAAATCGATGATGACGATTGTTTGAGGTTCGAAGTCATCTGTGTGTTCAAAAGAATTGAACTTATTCCAATAATTTTGAACGAAGCCCATTGTAGCCGAATGGCAATCCACCCGGGAGTACGAAGATGTACAACGATTTGAAACGCCAATTTTGGTGGCCCTATGAAACGAGACATTTCAATTTGTTTCAAGGTGTCCGATATGTCAACAAGTGAAAGCGGAACATCAAGTGCCATCGGGATTACTTCACCGATCATGATACCCGAATGGAAATGGGATCGAGTAACAATAGACTTTGTGTCCGGGTTACCATTGACTCGAATAAGAAAGACTTCGGTTTGGGTCATTGTTGATAGATCCACCAAGTCCGCTCATTTTATCCTCGTCCGCACGGATTTTTCGCCGATAAGTTGGCGTAATTATACGCCTCCCAAATTGTTCGATTGCATGGGGTACCTATTTCTATCGTGTCGGATAGAGACCCAAGATTTACGCCACGGTTTTGGAAGAAATTGCAAGAAGCTTTGGGTACCAAGTTGCATTTCAAAGACCGCCTTCCACCCCAAACCGATGGTCAATCCGAACGGATAATTCAAATACTCGAGGATATGTTGAGATGTTGTATCCTTGAGTTTAGTGGTTCATGGGAACGGTATCGCCTTTGATTGAATTCGCTACAACAATAGCTTTCAATCAAGTATTAAGATGGCGCCTTACGAGGCTTTATACGGTCGTAAATGCCGCACCCATTATTCGGACCGAACTTAGTGAAGGTAAATTCTTCTGGGTTGATTTGGTTAAGGATGCCGAGCAAAAGTTCGAGTAATTCGTGAAAGTTTGAAAGTCGCATCGGATCGCCAAAAGTCGATGCGGATTTGAAAAGAAAAGATGTTGAATATCGTGTTGGAGACAAGGTCTTTCTCAAAGTTTCACCTTGGAAGAAGGTGCTTAGATTTGGTCGTAAGGGCAAATTGAGTCCGAGGTTCATCGGGCCATATGAAGTATCCGAACGAGTTGGGCCATCGATATCGATTAATTTTGCCCCGAGCTCGAAAGGATTCACAACGTTTTCATGTCTCGATGCTTCGACGATATAGGTCTGATCCATCGCACGTAATTGCTCCATCTGAGATTGAGATTCACCTAATTTGAGCTATGAAGAGGAACCGTTCGCATTATGAGGCGTGAAGTAAAAGAGTTGCGCAATAGGAAAATCCCGTTAGTGAAGGTGTTGTGGCATAAACACGGAATGGAAGAAGCCACTTGGGAACTTGAGGACTCTATGAAAGAGCGATACCGAGCCTATTTACAAAGAAGATTTTCGGGACGAAAATTTCTTAAGTGGGGGAGAGTTGTGACATCCCTAAATTGACCCTAGTCGGAAAGTGGTTTCGGGACCACTAAACCGAGTCATAATAATAATTAACCATCATAATTGATGCTCATTATATGTATATATGCATGTGTGAAAATTTCATGTTTGGATTTTGTTAATTGTAAGTGAATTTTTATCAAATAGGACTTATGTGAGAAAATTTAGAAATGTGCTAGGCAAATGTAAGGTGGCCTATTAATACATGTGGGAAAGTGTTGTCCTTGCATGTCAAATTAGCCAAAATGAAGCATGATGGCCGGCCATACTATGGGTGGAAACATGTCTCCAACATGTTAGACTAGTGATGCATGTAGGAAACAATAAATTAAGAAAGTTAGCATTAAAGAAATGGAAAAAAGATAATGATGATAACAAAAAAAAAGAGTGTGGATGCTTTCCCCTTGCCGCATATGGGAGAAAAAAACAAAGAAAGAAAGAAAAAAAAGTGTTCATTCTCTCATTTTCTCCTTGCTTGGCCGAATGTACTAAGAAGAAAGGGGGGGAAGCTTGAGAAAATCAGCCATGGGAGTTTGCTAGACTAAGGTATGTTGATGTTATCCATGAGATTTATGCATGTTTTTAGTTGATAGTTTGAGTTCCACCTAACCCATGGTCTAAACCTTTACCATGAAATGGGGATGATATTCGGCCATGGGTGTTGTCTTCTTGGTATCATTGATGTTTGATGTTTGATGTTGTGGTGGTGAGGCATGAAGATGAGTTAAGGTTCAACTAAGGTGGATTTGTGGATGTTATTTGCATGCTAAAGGTAAAGCTTGTAATGATGCATGGTATGGTGTTGTATGGCATTTGGCCATGGTAGGAAATAAAAGGAAACTATGTTCGTTGTTCATGTCATTTGAATGAGAAGTGCTAGTAAGGTGAAGTACAAATGTTAGTGTTTGATTTACTAGTGTATATATGCATACTAGCCTAGTTGTGAACTTGAATCAAATTGGTGTTAAGTCGATACAAGCGACCTTACTTGTTGAATGTATCAAGTGTGAAAATCGGCCTTAACATGAATGTGTATGTTCGCCACATGAGCGAATACATATGTTGATGTGTATATTCGCCTTAGGTAGCCTATTGAGGGCCTTAGCTTTTCCTTGATGCTTGAATGAATTGTATTGAATTGCTTGATGTAATATAAAATGTGCATGACCAATGTGTATCCAAGCAAAAGGGTGGCCATATGACCATTTAAACTCCTTGTCATATTCGCCATAAGCTAGCATAATGAGGTTTTAATAAGTTAAATTTGTGTGAACTAGCTCAAGAACTCAAAGGATCAAAGTTGGACAAGGGGAAAGACAAAGCAATCGAATAGCCATTGAAAACGTGCGACAACATCCGAGGTAAGTCATTAAGCATATATTTTGTATTGATTTAAATGATCATAATATATATGCAATTGTGTTTAATGAATTGATGTGTAAATGAAAATGTATGTGTATGGAATGATGCCATTGTTGAATGTATAAAGGCAGCAAAATGCATAAGGTATTGGTCACGGCACTAAGTGTGCGGGTATAAATGGAGACGGTGACAAGATTGGCACTAAGTGTGCGGGTATAAAATTGTACAGCACTAAGTGTGCGAGCTGAAAATATATAGCACTAAGTGTGCGGATTCACTATATGCTCTTGTATTACAATTGGCACTGAGTGTGCGACATTATCGAGTTAATCCCGGACAGCGAATCGGGTAAGTACCTTAGCTCATGACGAATAGACAATATGTTCATGCTCGGGGTTGAGCTTGGTAAGCTTTAAATCTATGTGATGATTGCAATTGTGTGATTGTGGTGAAAATGAGTTAGTGTGTGAAAATGCCTCAAATATCTTATCGTATAAATATGAAATGTGGATGTATGGCTTGGTATGAGATTGAACCGAAAGGTCCGAGGAATTATGGTATAGTTCGATATGGATGAAGTACCTAGCCTTGTTTCATTGTTTCACTTTGTGATGAATTTAGCTAATGGATAATTGTAAAGTGCTTATGACTTACTGAGTTATAAACTCACTCGGTGTTTTCTTGTCACCCATTTTAGGTCTCGTGGACTCGTATTGTTGCGTGCTCGGAACCGTCGTTGAAGTCATCACACCGCTGAAATATTTTGGTATTGTCTTCGTTGTTGAAGAACATTTGGCATGTATAGGCTATTATATTTTGTTGAACTGTGGGTTGTAAACTTTAAGCCATGTGAAAATGGCCTATGTGGTCGCCGAGTGGGATGCTAGAACCTATAGCCACGAGTCTTAGAAACTTTAATTTTGATAAGGTGGCCATAATTTGTGTCATGTTTGATGGATGATTAAGGCCAAGGAAAGATTCATGAAATTGGCTTAGTCATCTGCAGTAACTGTTGCAGACAGCAGCAGTGAGGTGAGATTGAAAAATCACTAAAAATAGTATAAGTAGAATTAAATAGTGAATAAATTATGCAATTGAACCCTGATGAATCTAGTTTAATATGGATGGAACGAAACGACCATATGAGCAGTATATTGAGAGATATTAAAGTTCTCGTGAGACAGGGCCAGAACGGTTTCTGGGTCCCCTGTCGTGACTTTGAAAATTTACTATAAATTATCCAGAAAGAATTAGAAGTCATGCCTTATATGTGCAGATTCCATTTTGAGTCTAGTTTGATTAGAAACAAACGGTACCAGTATTAAAGCCCTTTACAAAGAGATATTCAAGTTTTAATGCGTGAAGGTCAGTGTAGTGGACTCCTGTAACATTGGTGACTTTAACTAATAAACTGTACCAATTGGCCCAACCAAAAATTCTAGAAATAAATCCATGGATAGATATATGAGTCTAAATTCAGGAAAAATTTACGGAATCAGTTTCTGAGTTTTGAAACTCGAGATATGATTTTTATGGCGACAGTGATGCAGTTTCCCAGCCTGTCTGGAAATGCCAAATTGGTTGGTACCTTGAGAAGATTTGGCCCATTAACCCCTCGTGTCCGACACCGGCGACGGTCACGAGTTAGGGGTGTTACAAGGAGGGACTTACTGTGGATAAGGTTAGGACCGTAAAGGAGTTCCAAGATGTTTTTCTGGAGGAGCTTCCAAGATTGCCTCCGAACCGAGAAATTGAGTTTGGAATAGATTTGTTGCCTGGAACGGCGCCCGTGTCCATCGCACCGTATAGGATGGCACCGAAGGAGTTAGTGGAGTTAAAGGCTCAAATTCAAGAGTTGTTGGATAGGGGCTTCATTAGGCCAAGCGTGTCTCCATGGGGAGCACCGGTGCTATTCGTGAAAAAGAAGGATGGTATGATGCGGATGTGCATTGATTATCTCCAGTTGAACAAACTGACGATTAAGAATAAATATCCACTGCCAAGGATTGATGATCTATTCGACCAGCTTAGAGAAGCTTCTATATTTTCCAAGATCGACCTCCGATCTGGATATCATCAGTTAAGGGTCAAGGAGGCAAATATGCATAAGACGGCATTCAGGACTCGGTATGGTCATTACGAGTTTCTGGTTATGCCATTTGGACTGACGAACGCTCCTGTAGCGTTTATGGATCTGATGAATCGTGTTTTCCAACCATGTTTGGATTAGTTCGTAGTCGTCTTTATTGATGATATCCTAGTATATTCTGAAACTGAAGCGAAACATGATGAGCATCTCTGTATAGTGTTGCAAGTGTTAAGGGAGAAGGAACTCTTTGCGAAGTTCAGCAAGTGTGAATTTTGGTTGAGGGAGGTAACCTTCTTAGGACATGTGGTATCTGCTGAGGAGATTAAGGTGGACCCTCGGAAAATTGAAGTGATTTTGGAATGGAAGCCGCCTACGTCAGTATTGGAAATACGGAGTTTCCTAGGACTGGCAGGATACTACAGAAGGTTTGTAGAAGGTTTTTCTGTGATGGCAGCACCTTTAATAAAACTCATAAGGAAAGGAGTACCGTTTGTATAGACTAAGAAGCAGCAAGAATCTTTTGAGAAGTTGAAGAAAGTTCTGACTGAAGCACCTGTGTTAATTCAACCGGAGTCTGGGAAGGATTTTACTGTGTACAGTGACGCATCACACGTGGGTTTGGGCTACGTGTTAATGCAAGAGGGTAAGGTGGTTGCATATGCATCACGACAGCTTAAGCCTCATGAGGGGAACTATCCGACTCATGATTTAGAGCTAGCAGTAGTGATCTTCGCGTTGAAAATCTGGAGACATTACTTATATGGAGAAAAGTGTATCATATACACGGACCATAAGAGCCTAAAGTATCTGTTAACTCAGAAGGAGTTAAACCTTAGGCAATGAATATGGGTAGAGTTTCTTAAGGATTAAGACTGTTCGATCGAGTATCACCAGGCAAGGCTAATGTGGTAGCCGATGCTTTAAGTCATAGAACCGTATCTGATCTGAGAGCAATGTTTGCTTGTTTGAGTCTGTATGATGATGGCAGTTTGTTGGTTGAATTGCAAGTAAGGCCAACTTGGGTAGACCAGATTAAGGAAAAGCAGTTGGAAGATGAGTCTTTGGTTGCTCGTTTTCAACAAGTTAAGGAAAGGAAACTTCTGAGTTTGGTTTAAATGGTGATAGAGTTCTGTGTTTCTGAGGAAGAATTTGTGTTCCGAGGGACTCTGATTTAAGGCAGACAATATTGAAGGAAGCTCATGGGGGACTATGTGCCATGCATCTTGGAGGGAATAAGTTGTATCACGACTTGCGAGAATTGTATTGGTGGCCTGGACTTAAACGAGAAGTAAAGGAGTTTGTAGGGAAATGTCTAACATGCCAGCAAGTGAAAGTTGAGCATCAATTACCTTCTGGACTGTTACAGCCAGTGAAGATACCACTTTGGAAGTGGGAGAGGGTAACCATGGACTTTGTGAGTGGGTTGCCTTTGACACCATCAAAGAAAGACTCGGTGTGGGTGATTGTGGATAGGTTGACCAAATCGGCCCATTTCATACCTGTTCGTACTGACTTTTCACTTCAAAAGTTAGCCAAGCTGTATGTGGCGAAGATTGTACGACTTCATGGAGTCCCAGTTTCAATTATTTCTGATCGGGATCCCAGATTTACATCCTGGTTTTGGCAAAGGTTGCATGAGGCTTTGGGGACGCGATTGAATTTTAGTACGGCTTTCCATCCCCAGACTGATTGTCAATCGGAAAGGGTTATTCAGATTCTGGAGGACATGTTGAGGGGATGCGTGATTGACTTTCGAGGTAGTTGGGAGGATTACTTGTCGTTGGCAGAATTTGCATACAATAGCAGTTACTAGGCGAGTATTCGAATGGCACCGTATGAAGCACTGTATGGACGAAGGTGTCGTACACCTAGTTGTTGGACCGAACTAGGAGAGCGACAATTTCTTGGACCAGAGTTGGTAGCTGATACTGAGGATAAGGTCAGAATAATTAGGGACCGGTTAAAAGAAGCATCTGATAGGCAAAAGTCGATGCGATTTGAAGCGTAAGGAGATTGAGTACTCAAGAGGTGATATGGTCTTCTTAAAGGTTTCTCCTTGGAAGAAGATATTAAGGTTCGGTAAGAAGGGCAAGTTGAGTCCGCGGTTCATTGGGCCTTATCAGGTTTTGAAACGAGTAGGCCCAGTGGCTTATCAATTGGAATTGCCTCCAGAGTTAGACAGGATTCACGATGTTTTTCATGTCTCCATGTTAAGGCATTATCGTGTTGACCCTGCTCATGTCCTGCCAGTTGTAGAAATTGAAGTTCAGACTGATTTGACCTTTGAGGAGGAGCCTGTGCAAATATTGGCTCGAGATGTTAAGGTTCTCAGAAGGAAATCTGTCCCGTTAGTGAAAGTACTTTGGTGTAATCATGGAAGGGAATAAGCTACTTGGGAATCAGAAGAGACTATGCATCAACAATACCCTTAACTAGTTGGATCAGGTAAATTTCGAGGACGAAATTTCTTTAAGGAGGGTAGAGTTGTAACGCCCCAATTTTTAGGAATTCTGTGAATGTTGGCATAGGTTTAATTATGTTAGTGAGCTTCTAGAAGGCCCAAGCTTAAGATAGAACCCGGCAATTTTGGTTAATTTTTGTTCCATAAGAAAAAGGGGGTGAAATTATGAAATAGAACCTATGTGAAAATGCTTGAAAATGCTATAGGCTAAATTGCAGTGGCCAAATAAATAGGAGTGCAAAATAGGAGGATTTGCATGACAAACCTCCCATTTTACATGAAGTGGCCAGCCATCATGTTGTTGTAGACAATATGAGCACTTGATATCCATAATTCATGGTACAAATTGATAATGGGTTAGGTAAATGTTCCATGATAATGGATTAGGTAAATATTCCATGATAATGGGTTAGGTAAATGTTCCATGATAATGGTTTAGGTAAATGTTCCATGATGGGCATTTCATGTCTTTTGTATTAAAGAATTAAATGGATGAATTATGAAATTTTATTAAAAGAAAAAGGGGTGAAAAGAACAAAGTTTTGTCCATCTTTGTTCATCATAGCCTAAAGTTAGAGAAGAGAAAGGAGAGGAGAAAGCTCTTGAATGTTCGGTCACTTGGGGAAGAAAATTGAAGGTAAGTTTTTGGTACCTTGTTTCTATTTTGAGGTTCATGAGTTCTTCTTGATTCTACCTTAACTCTTGAAGCATATTTTGGTTTTTAGTTGTGTTGTGAGCATTTAGTCATGAATTAAAATGAAGGAAATGGTTGTTGTTTCATGTTCTTTTGATGAAAAATGGAAGATAGGTGAAGTTGAGCCAAACAAATGAGCATGCATGTGCCTTAGATGCTAAGGGGAAAAATCGGCTAACATGTTGTGCTTTAAAATGATGAAATGGAGATTATACTTAAGTAAAATCATAGATATGTGATGATTGATTGGTGATATACATGTTTAAATAACAAGCATGCACGTTAGGTGTGAAAGAGTGATTTGGTAATAAATCTGCTTGGGACAGCAGCAGTAACGTGACTTTGGAAAATCACCATAAATTATGGGAGATGAGTTAGAATCTGCATAAATTATGTAATTAAAGCTTAATGAGTCTAGTTTCAAATGGAATAAACAAGAACATATTTTAAATTCTGTACAATGAGAAATTTGATTCGTAATTAAGAGTGGTCAGATTAGTCAAATAGTGAAACATGGGAAACTTTGAGAAAAATCTGGTATTTATTGGCTAAACCAAAAATTCTGAAAATTTTATGGATAGAATATATATGAGTCTATTTTCAAGGAAAATTAACGGCACTTTATTTGGAGTTTCGTAGCTCCAGTTATAAATGATTTAGTGACTATTGTTCAGGAAGACAGCTTGCAGTGAAATTATGATTATGTGGTAAACATTGACAAAAATTTGTTATTGAGTTGCTTATTGTTTTCTTATAAGCTTACTATGATCTGTAGGTGTGGTTGGCCGAATATTGTAAGGGGTTAATACGTAGTTTGCATTTGAATACTTAGATTAATGTGTTAGTAATCCAATTGTAGGCAGTTCTTGTATGGATCTCGTCAGCATATCGTCGCAAACAGGTGTGTAACTAACACCCTCTTTCTTAGTCTAGATCGGCAAAAGTCGAAAAGTCGAAATGCCGAAAACCGGTATTTTGTAGATTTGCGAGTGTGCGAATGCTCATGAGGTAAATCGATTAATGTTTTAGGTAAGCTGCAATGTTTGGACCGCAAAGTGCATGATTTACGTGCCCTCGATATTTTTGGGCTTAATGGGCCAAAATTGCAATGATGGGCCAACGGCCCAATTCGGTAAGAACCCTCGGTAGTGATTCATTAGTACGTGAAAGGTAGGAATATGCATGAAAACCCTAAACTAGATAAATTACTGAAATACCTTTAAAAGTGGAAAATTTACGCTTTACCCCTAGGAGATAAATTACCAAATACCCCTAGGGTTAAATTGACCTAAATGCATGTTTGATCGTTGTTATTTATCGCATGTCATGTTGTTATTATCGATGCATGGACCGGGATATTGACGAAGGAAGTACTGAAAGTGGCATGTCCACGCATCGGAGGCTTTGCCTCAATTTATCGTTAATCGAGCAAAAATTGGTCGCAAATCGTGGAGTGTTAAATTGGGTGGGTTGAGCTATTCCCACATGGAGTGTATGGTTGGTACGGATGGAGTGTAGTGGTTGGTGGGTTGATTAGTCTCCCCAAATGGACTTGCATATGTTTACTGATGTTGCATGTATTTTGAAATGGGCCTATGGGCCATACTGTTATCTGAATAAGGGGCTAAGGCCTAGTTTATTGTAATTTGAAAAGGGCTATAGCCCAGTACCACTGTTACCTGAATGGCCTTAGGCCCAATAGGCTTGAGCTGACTTGGGCTTTGAATAGGTTTTCCTTACACACTGAGTTTCCCCAAACTCACCCCTTTTATTTTCATCCACGCAGTAATCCCCAACCATAGTGGGCTTGAGTCATGAAGGAATTGGAGTGGCCACCCGCTCGAAAGTTTGATTTTCTTTTGGTGAACTGGACATCCTTTTATTTACGCTTTGAAGTTTTGGGTTTTAAATGTAATAAGGCCGCTTAATTATTTTTGATGGTTTTAATATGTATTACTAAGATAGGTATTACTTATTTTAACTGTTGAAATTGGATAGCTTTAGGCGCGTTTTCAAAAACAACAATTGATTTCAAAATAACACGACAACAAACAAAGCTTCCGCAATGAAAGTATTTTTCAAAATTAATCACTTTTCCTAAAATGACTTAATCAAATCGGTTTCCTAGAAATGTCCATGACGTTAAGGTGTGGCAATGGCGTTATGCATGTCTAGGATTGGATCCGAAGGAGCTTGGTACTTAGCGATTCGATGGACTCACCACCTCTTTTCCGCTTTCCTACCGGTGCATGCTTTCCATTCACTTTAACCTATAATGAAATTATCTTTTAAAACACTAAGTAAGTTTTTCAGGATCAACAATATAAAATATTTTGAACGCTTCGATGTGGCATGTCAGATCCGGTCACAACGTCTGGGCTGGGTTTGGGGTGTTACACCGTAAATTTCCCTGAAACTAGACTCACATATCTTTCCACCATAAAATTTTCGTAATTTTTGGTTTAGTCAATTAGTACAGTTTATTCATTAAATTTTCCCCTGTTTCACTTTCTGACAGTTCTGACATCTCTTCACTAAAAGTTAATTATCTCACAATACAAAACTCGGATAATGTTCTTGTTAATTTATCTTGAAAATAGACTCATTAGGGATTTTAAAAATATAAGTTTGATCCTCTAATTATTTTTCTCCAAATTTTTGTGATTTTCCAAATTCAGAACAGGGGATCACATAATCATTCTAAACTAGTCTCACAAAAACATAAATATCTCAAAATATAGAACTCCTTTTCTTTCTCTGTTTCTTTTATATGAAAATAGACTCATTAGGATTTAATTTGATATCTCATTCAGTCTCTGATTCAATTTCTACTATTTTTGGTGATTTGTCAAAATCATGTCACTGCTACTTTCTAAAACAGTTTTATTGCTAATTCACTCTTTCACACTTTCTTTGTATTAACCTCATTTTAACATACATATCACAAATCATTTTCACCACA
The DNA here is from genome assembly GCF_025698485.1 of Gossypium arboreum. Classification (NCBI taxonomy): domain Eukaryota; kingdom Viridiplantae; phylum Streptophyta; class Magnoliopsida; order Malvales; family Malvaceae; genus Gossypium; species Gossypium arboreum. The sequence goes on along the minus strand of NC_069079.1, from coordinate 63,361,307 downwards.
TTTTATACATCACAAGTATAGGCCCATGATTACAAGGTCACCATAAAATCATCCTCACGTATAATTTACTTGTTTATAACCTTACCACATCCCGGTCACTTAATGTACACATCATTCACATAACCAAGTTCCTGCACTTATTCATCACAAAACTCACAAAGCAATACATAGAGAGTCTCCCATTGAACACTTCAGATCAATCCTCGATACTTGGTGGTTTCAGTACATAGCTCCACCATCATATAGTTTGGCTCTTTTGTACACACGGTGAACACTTAGTACCACCCATGTGACCTAGCCAGTTTACCTCGTAGCTCTCTTGTCTACATGGTGTCCTTCACCTGGAACCATGCATGCAACCTAGCTACATATATCCCGTAGCTCTCTTGTCTACATGGTGTACACATAGTATCACCCATGCGACCTAGCTACATCATAATGTCTTGTAGCTCTCTTGTACACATGATGTGCACTCAAGCACCATACATGTGACCTAGCTACATACCATCTCAGATCATCCAATCTTTCCAAGGTTCAACTGGATTTCTCTTCTTTTCCAACAATTTCACCAATCAAGTAATTATCAACAAACATATTTCCAATATTATTATAAATATCATAATACAAGTAAAATTGATGTATTACTTACATATAAACTTACATCTTATTTAATATCAAGGCAATAACTTTAAATTACACATTGCCTTATTAAAAATCATATGAACTTACAATTTCCCATAATATCCATAATCATAGAAATCACATTTATGTATGATAATTCAATGCACTTCATGTACCATAGACATATTTTTAAATCAATTCATAAACTAGGCACCATAAACATTTAATTTAACATAATTCAATTAATTCACTAAATTTAACTTTCAAATATAAATTACAAAGATTATTGTTGTATTATTCTCACACCAACTTACATACTTTCAACACCTCGGCAATCATAGTAAATATATCAATTTTACATTAAAACATGCATAAATTAATGCTTATTATACATATGAACTTACCTCGATACTAAAACGACCATTTTACCAACTTTCCCAATTTTCGATTTTTCTCTCATTCTAGGTTCAAATCTCGTTTTTCGAGATCTAAAACATCATATTTTACTTATTTAATTAATGTACTATTCAAAACAGTCCTTAACTCAAACTTTGGAAAAATTACAATTTTGCCCCAAAAGTTTTGCATATTTACACTTTTGCCCCTATGCTCGGGAATTAAATTTCATCCCTTATTCTTATGTTTCATGACATGCTGATCACTTTTCCCTCCTATGGAAACATCAAATTCTCACTCTAACATATACTTATGACTATTAGGTATTTTTACCGATTAAGCCCTTTTACTCGTTTTCACTCAAAACCGAGTAGCACAAGTATAATTTAAATCCTCATATTCTATCATAAAACATCAAAATAAACACATTTCACCTATGGTTATTTTTCCAAATATGAACCCTAGCTTAAATTATTGCTAGAATAAGCTTAATCAAATTACCTGGATACCAAAAACGTAAAGAACTTGAAAAACGGGGTTAGAACAGACTTACTATTGAGCTTGGAAAGCTTGAAAACCCTAGCCATGGCTTCCCCCATGCTAATTCCGGCCTCCATTAAAATGATGAGTCAATTTTGGCTTTATTTTCCCTTTTTATTTCTTTTAATTACCAAATGATTCCTTACTAAACTTTCAAAAATTCCATCCATGTCCAATTTTTGTCCATAACTTAGAAATTGGTCAAATTCTATTTAAGACCTCCTAATTAATTTCAAAGCAATTTCATACTAGAAACTTCTAGAATGCAAGTTTTGCAACTTATTTAATTTAGTCCCTAACTTCAAATTGAGCACTTTATGCATAGAATTTCTTCATGAAATTTTCACACAATCATGCAATCATATCATAGACCTCAAAATAATCATAAAATAATTATTTCTATCTCAGATTTTGTGGTCCCGAAACCTCTGTTCCAACTAGACCCAATTTTAGGCTATTACATCATCAATACCCAAAAAGTGATAGCTTGATAGTGTGATGCTGCCTCCGACGATCTCCAACCCCGAGCTAACCTAACAACACTAAAAGAAATGGAAAGGAGAGGGGTAAGCTTTATAGCTTAGTAATTCCATATGAAAATAATGAGAAATTTATTATCATGCTTTTACCAAATTCTTACGACATGTTCTCATTGTAACACAATCGAATTTACACATAATTCCACTATTTGCCCATATTCCAGTCAAGCTGTCTACTCAAGTTAGAGTCAGTAAGATATTTATAACTTGAGAAAAGAAACTCTAAATTAAGATCTGCTAATTTTCCCTGATGCTAGACTTAAATATCTTCTTACCATAAAATTTTTAGAATTTTTGGTATAGCCAATAAGTACATTTAATTCTTCAAATTTACCCCTATTCTGCTGTTTGACAGCTTCGCCTGTCTTTACTAGAGTTCATTTATCTGTTAGTACGAGATTTGAATAATGTTCCCATTTGTTTCTCTTAAAAATAGATTCATTAATAATTTATTCATATAAATTCTAACCAATAATTATGTTTTTACAATTTTTAGTGATTTCCTAAAGTTAAGACAGGGGAGCCCAAAATCACTCTGACTCTGTCTCACAAAAATTCAAATATCTCATAATATAAAATTCTTTTGTTTACATCATTTCCTCTATGTGAAACTAGACTCAATAATAATATTTTATTCAATCTCTAATCCAATTTCCATAATTTTTGGTGGATTTTCAAAGTCAGACTACTGCTGCTATCCAAAACTGTTTCTGTAACACCCCGAACCCGAGACCATCGCCGGTGTCGGACACGAGGGGTTAGCAAGCCAAGTTCACTTGTTTTGCCCATCCATTGGACATTTCTAGTCAGGCTGGAAAAACTGCGTCACTGTCGCCTTAAAAATCATATCTCGAGTTTCAAAACTCGGAAACTGGTTTCGTAAATTTTCCCTGAATTTAGACTCATATATCCATCCATGGATTTATTTCTAGAATTTTTGGTCGGGCCAATTGGTACAGTTTATTAGTTAAAGTCACCCATGTTACAGGGATTGACTGCTCTGACCTTCGCGCGGTATAACTTGAATATCTCTCTGTACAGAGCTTTAATGCTGGTGCCGTTTGTTTCTAATGAAACTAGACTCAAAATGTAATTTTTACATATAAGGTATGTCTCCTAATTCTTTCTGGATAATTTATAGTAAATTTTTAAAGTTGCGACAGGGAACCCAGAAACCGTTCTGGCCCTGTCTCACAATAGCTTTAATATCTCTTAACATGTAACTCCTATGACCATTTCGTTTCTTCCATATGAAAATAGACTCATCAATGTTCATTTACATAGCTGATTCACTATTTAATACCATTCCTACAAATTTTGGTGATTTTTCACATTCACGTTACTGCAGCTGGCAGCATCTGTTTTTGAGGTAGGTCTTACCTATTTTGTAGTCTCCATGAACCAACTAGTCTTGCCTTACATAGGTCCACATATGATCATTTTAACCATGCCAATGGCTGATCATGTGACCAACATTCCCATTTCCAATTCATAGTCACATCATGACACCATATATATATATACAAACCGCAAATAGTTTAAGTTGATACTTCACTATTACGAGCCATTTTCGCATGGCCGTACACATATACATCATAACATATTTAAACCAACAAGGGGTAGTCCTATACATGCCATTTCAAGTTCAACCAAGAATTTATACCAAAATGGGGGCTTGATAGTGTGAATGACTTCGACTTCAACGATCCCGAATCCGATTGCTATCGAGCGAAATCTAGAAAACTGAGAGCCAAAGCAGCGGAGTAAGCATTTTTATGCTTAGTAAGTCTCAAGGAATATAATCAACTCTAATTACAGCAATACATTCACATAGTTAAATGCATCATTTCATTAATGCACATTCACATAATCATACTTACTTCACCATCCCAACTCTTATGTTCATACACAAATAACGGCTTCATTAAGGCCGATAACTCGTTCCATCATAGGAGCGGATATTCACACGCTCTTACTCCTAGCGCAAAAGCACACACCGCACTTACCTTGTCATTGGGAAATTTCACAAGTGCATTAGCTGAAATTTTCCAGCAAGCTTATAATTTTCAAATCACATACCTTCGGAGTTTAACCGGATGTCGCTACTCGATCAATCGCCTTCGGGACATAGCCCGGTTATGGTAACCCGCACCAAGGCCTACGGGACTTAACCCGGATATCACGATTTGCACAAATGCCTTTGGGTCTTAGCCCGGATAGAATGACTCGCACGAATGCCTTCGGGTCTTAGCCCGGATGTAGCCACTAGCACAATTGCCTTCGGTCTTAACCGGTTATAATTTCCAGCATAATTGTCTTCGGGGCTTAGCCCGGATATCATTCAATTTCTCATGCACACATACATCAATAATCATTGGACATACATATTTATTTTCGTTACTAAGGCTCAAACACAATTATAATCACTAACATAATCGCCTTCGGGACTTAGCCCGGTATCATTCAATACTCATACACACATAAATCAATAATCGATACATCCATATTTCATTCCACATAATTCAACTAAGGTCACTTCTTGAGGACTTACCTCGGATGTTGTCGAACGGCTTTTACGGCTATTCGATTACTTTTTCCTTCCCTTGTCCAATTGTGGCCCTCTTAGCTCTTGAGCTAATTCAAACAAATTCAATTTATCAAAACCTCATTGTGCTAGCTTATGGCGAATATGACAAGGAATTTAAATGGTCATATGGCCACCCTTTAGCTTGAATACACAATGGTCATGCACATTTTATACTACATCAAGCAATTCAATACAATTTATTCGAGCATCAAGGAAAAGCTAAGGCCTTCAATAGGCTACCCAAGGCCGAATATACTTGTCCATGTTGAGGCCAATTATGCACTTAATACCACACAAAAACAGCATGCATTTTACTAGTTAATGCTTTGCATATTGTAGCTCAAAACTTACAATATAGCATCAAGCACTCATATGTGTGCTAGGCAGATGTGCTTACAATTTCACAATTATTCTTCAACATCTTCTTCTTTAAACAAACTTATTCATCACTTCCTTCATAACCAAAACATCATGTGCAAACATATATATACATATATGAGCATGGCAAATTTCAAGGTGTCCATAGCCATCCAAAACACAAATTTTAACTAACATGCAAGAAGCATGAACCATGCTCATGAATGCATCATGGCGAATATGACAATCATGCTCCTTTTCAACTTCAATCATGATAAAACAAAAGAAAGCTCAAAATCTTACTCAAGAGTAGACAATCCATCATTGCATGCATCATCATCAAGCTTCACACTTAGCATGCAATGACTTTATCACCATAACAACTTTGGCCAAATACCATTTCCATGGCTTAACAAAGATTTGAGCCATGGCTAACATGCACATCAAGTTAGCAACCAAAACATGCATGAAACTCCTAACACAACCTCATACATACCTTAATCTTGATGCAAACTTAGCCAAATCTCCTTCTAGATCTCTTCCAAACCAAGCATGAAGCAAAAATCCTCCTTCTTCCTTAGTTTTGGCTCAAAGAAAGGATGAACAAAATTTTTTCTTTCCTTCTCTACAACTCACGGCAATGGGGGATTACCACACTCACACACATTTTTTTCATTTTTTATCACCCATACACCTTTGTTTATTATTTCACCGTAATGCACCAACAAAACATGTTTCATGACATGTTTAGCCCATCCTCCTTGTCATGGCCGCCACCACCTATAAAGGGGGAATTTGACATGCAAGTCCATTATTTTGCATGCATGCTTTAATTAGTCATCACACATTTCCTATCATACTTTCAAAGTTCATTACTAAGTCCTTTCTTGTGGAATTCACCCTTATAACACTAAATCAATCATCATAAAATGTCATACATGAGCACACACATATTATAGGCATCAAAATAAATTTTTAATTATTTTTATGCCTCGGTTTTGTGGTCCCGAGACCACCTTCCGACTAGGGTCAATTTTGGGCTGTCACAACTCTCCCCCACTTAAGAAATTTTCGTCCCCAAAAATCTTACCGGTAAATAGGTTTGGATATCGCTCTTTCATAGAGTTCTCGATCTCCCAAGTAGCTTCTTCTATCCCGTGCTTGAGCCATAACACTTTTACTAGCGGAACCCGCTTGTTTCACAACTCTTTCACTTCTCGTGATAGGATACGAATCGGTTCTTCCTCATAACTCATATTAGCTTGAATTTCAATTTCTGATGGACTAATCACGTGCGATGGATCGGATCTATAGCGTCGAAGCATCGAAACGTGAAAGACATCGTGAACCTTTTCGAGTTCAGGGGGCAAAATCAAACGATATGCCACTGGATCGACTCGCCGGATATCTCATATGGCCCAACGAACCTCGGCTTAACTTGCCCTTGCGGCCAATCGAGTATCTTTTTCCAAGGCGATACCTTGAGAAACACTTTATCACCCACCGATACTCGATATCCTTACGCTTCAGTCCGCGTCGACTTCGACGATCGGAGGCTATCTTCGACTTTCACGGATTACTTTCACTTTCTGCTCAGCATCCCTAATCAAATCCACCCAAAAATCTTGCTTTCACCGAGCTCGGTCCAAAACAATGGTGTACGGCATTTACGAATCGCATAAGGCCTCGTAGGGTGCCATCTTAATACTTGATTGAAAGTGTTGTTGTAAGCGAATTCAATCAACGGCAAATACCGTTCCCATGAACCACTAAACTCGAGGACGCAACATCTTAACATATCCTCAAGTATCTGAATTATCCGCTCGGATTGACCATCGGTTTGGGGGTGAAAGGCGGTGCTGAAATGCAACTTGGTACCCAAAGCTTCTTGCAACTTTTTCCAAAATCGCGAGGTAAATCTCGGATCTCTATCCGACACGATGGAAATAGGCACCCCGTGTAATCTCACAATCTGAGGAACGTACAATTCAGCTAATTTGTCCATTGAAAAATCCGTACGTACGGGGACAAAGTGGGCCGACTTAGTCAATCAATCTACCACGACCCAAACCGCATCCTTCTTACTTGCTGACAATGGCAGTCCGGATACAAAGTCCATTGTGACTCGATCCCATTTCCACTCGGGTATCGTGATTGGCTGAAGTAATCCTGAAGGCACCTGATGTTCCGCTTTCACTTGTTGACATATTAAACATCTCGAAACAAAGTCGGAGATGTCTCGCTTCATACCATGCCACCAAAACCGACATTTCAAATCATTGTACATCTTCGTACTCCCCGGGTGGATTGCCATTCGGCTACAATGGGCTTCATTCAGAATTATCGAAATGAGTTCCGAATTCTTTGGAACACACAGACGACTTTTGAACCTCAAACAATCGTCATCATCGATTTGAAACTCTGAATCCTTGTTCGGAACACACTCAGCCCGTTTTGCAGCCAACTCGTCGTCGACTTTCTGAGCTTCTCGAATTTTGATGTATCAATAGTGGTTTGGCTTTCAATTCAGCTACTAACACACTATCGGATCGAATGCATAAGTGCACGCTCATCGCTCAGAAGTTTAATAATGATTTATGACTCAAGGCATCCGCAACCACATTCGCCTTTCCCGGTGATAGTCAATGACCAGCTCGTAATCCTTTAACACTCGAGCCAACGTCTTTGTCGCAGATTTAAGTCTCTTTGGATCATCAAATATTTGAGACTTTTGTGATCCGAGTATACATGGCACCTTTCACCAAATAAGTAATGTCGCCAAATCTTTAAGGCGAATACGATGGCGGCCAATTCGAGATCATGAGTCGGATAATTTTTCTCATGTGGCTTTAATTGCCTCGACGCATAGGCCACAACTAGACCTTCTTGCATTAATACGCAACCTAACCCAAGTAGAGAGGCGTCGCTATAGATGACAAACTCTTTGCTGGACTCGAGTTGCACTAGAATTGGGGCTTTAGTCAAATAAGTTTTCAGTTGATCGAAACTTTTTTGGCATTTCTCCGTCCATTCAACTTAACATCCTTTTGGAGTAGCTTCATTATAGGCGTGGCTATCGTTGAGAAGCCTTTACAAATCGTCGGTAATAACCGCAAGCCCCAAAAAGCTCGAACCTCAAGAATATTTCTGAGGCTTCCAATTAAGTATGGCTGAAATTTTATTCGGTCGACTCGAATACCCGATGCAGATACCACATGACCCAAGAAGCTAACCTCTCTAACCGTAACTCACACTTGCTGAACTTAGCATATAATTGCTTATCCCGTAAAATTTGCAAAGACTAACCGCAGTGTTCAGATGTTCGGTCTCATTTCTTGAATAGACCAAGATGTCATCAATGAACACGACTACTTAATCGATCCAAATATGGTCTAAAGATCCGATTCATTAAATCCATAAATATCGCGGGGGCATTAGTGAGCCCAAACGGCATCACTAGGAACTCATAGTGACCATATCTCGCTCAAGGCGCCTTGGGTACGTCCAATCTCGGATTCGCAATTGATAATAGCCCGATCTCAAATCTATTTTCGAGAACACCGAGGCTCCCTTTAGTTGATCGAACAAGTCATCGATACGTGGCAACGGATATTTGTTCTTTATTGTCGCTTTATTAAGTCGACGATAATCGATGCACAACCGCATGGTTCCATCCTTCTTTTCACGAACAACACCGGCGCACCCAAAGGCGAAAAACTCAAGGCGAGCAAAACCTCTATCCACCAATTCTTGCAACCGAGCTTCCAACTCCTTTAATTCCGTTGGTGCCATACGATACGGAGCTATCAAAATTGAGTGGTACCGGTACCAATTCGATGCCAAATTCTATTTCCGAACAGTGGTAAACCCGCAATTCTTCAGGAAAACATCCGGTATTCACAAACCACGGGCACAGATTCGGGTTTCTTTTCGATTCCTTGTCATCGAAAGCACGACGCAAGGTACGCTTCGCACTCTTTTCTTACATATTTTCGGCCAACATTGCTGATATTACACCGGCAAACCCTTTAAGTCCGTAGACTTAACCCGAATTATCTCGTTATTCGCGCACCTCAAATCGATAGTCTTGCTTTTGCAATTTACGACCGCATCGTGCATGGTCAACCCATCCAAACCAAGAATAACGTCAATTCATCGAACGGCAAAAGCATCAAGTCCGCCGGAAACAAGAACCTCGGAACACTAGGGGACTTTTCTTGCACACTTTGTTGACAAGCACGTAATGACCCAAGGGTTTGACACCGAATTACAAACTCAAGAGACTCAATAGGCAAAGTCTTCTTGGATGCTAAGGTTTCACATATATAAGATTGAGTAGAACCGGGTCAATCAAAGCAATCACATTAGTATTGAAAAGAGTGAAAGCACCGTAAATGACATCCGGAGAGGCAAGATCCTCGGCGTGTGCGTATGGCATAAGTCCTCGCAGAGCACGAGCCTCGGATCTGATGGTAGCATCTCTAGATCCTCTCGACCGCCAACGACATTGCCCATATTTCTAGGTGGCCTACCTCGGCAAAGGTAGCACCCGAGTTTCCACTCGACTCACATTCTGCTCAAGCATCCTCGGGCAATCCTTCCTAAAGTGGTCGGCCGATCCACACTTATAGCAGGAGCGATCACGAAACCAACAGCTCCCGAATGCCATTTGCCACAATGTTGACACTCGCCTCTCTCGGCGATCATTTCCACCATCGGCGATCGAAGTGACTTGTGTGGTCACAGGGGTCGATCGCGTCCTCGTCTAGAAAAGCCCAAAACGCCTCTAGACCGGTTCACATCATCTCGAAATCTCTTGATTGCTGTTGAAGAGACTTTCCGAGGACCTCTTTCGAATTCTCCAGTTCCCACATCAGCTTTTGTTTCTCCTTTCTAAGCTCTTCGACTTTACAAGCTCGCTCAACAAGTACTACGATCTCTCGATTTCGAGAATGCCAACGAACATCCTTATATCATCATTCAGCCCATCCTCGGCGTTTACACATAATAGCTTCGGACGAAATGCATTCTCGCACGATCGGCTAAGCCTCACAAATTTTCGTTCATAGTCGATAACCGACATAGAACCTTGCTTAAGATCAAGAAATTCCTTCGCTTTTGGTCGATGAATCTCTCGATCGATATACTTTTTTTTTTTTCGAACTTGGTTTGAAAGAATTCCCAAGTCACTTGCTCTCTAGGTACCACAGAAGTCGAGTACTCCACCTATAGTAGGTGGAATCACGTAGCAAGGAGATGGTACACTTTAAGCACTCATCGGTGTACAAGATAGCTCATCGAGCACCGGATAGTGTTGTCCAACCAAAATTCAGCTCGTTCGCATCATCATCATCCGTAGCTTTAAATTCAGTGGCCCCATGTTTTCGAATCCTATCGATCGGGGCTTACTTGACCTTATTTGGTCGATTCTCGGAGGTATTGTAGGTCTTGGGGTTGCATTTGTCGGGAATGGAGGTTGTGGGACAGCCGTGTTAGTTCGAATGTATTGATTAAACCATTCGCTCATCACACTATAAAAGGCTTGCCTAGCGTCATCATTCGGATTGCTGGCCATAGGTTGAGAGTCCGCCGCGCTGTCCCTTGTCGGGAGCAGCGCCACACTCTCCACATCATCAGCTATTGCTCGGTTGGGATCGGGATCCATTGCTATAAACAAACTTAAAGTCAAATTGTCAGAAATCACCACACTATCGATTCATCATTTAATGGCATGTATAGCTAGACCCCAAACACCTCACGGTAGTCCTAGAATCGACTAAACCGTGGCTCTGATACCAATAAAATTGTAACACCCCGAACCCGAGACCATCGCCGGTGTCGGACACGAGGGGTTAGCAAGCCAAGTTCACTTGTTTTGCCCATCCATTGGACATTTCTAGTCAGGCTGGAAAAACTACGTCACTGTCGCCTTAAAAATCATATCTCGAGTTTCAAAACTCGTAAACTGGTTTCGTAAATTTTCCCTGAATTTAGACTCATATATCCATCCATGGATTTATTTCTAGAATTTTTGGTCGGGCCAATTGGTACAGTTTATTAGTTAAAGTCACCCATGTTACAGGGATCGACTGCTCTGACCTTCGCGCGGTATAACTTGAATATCTCTCTGTACAGAGCTTTAATGCTGGTGCCGTTTGTTTCTAATGAAACTAGACTCAAAATGGAATTTTTACATATAAGGTATGTCTCCTAATTCTTTCTGAATAATTTATAGTAAATTTTTAAAGTTGCGACAGGGAACCCAGAAACCGTTCTGGCCCTGTCTCACAATAGCTTTAATATCTCTTAACATGTAACTCCTATGACCATTTCGTTTCTTCCATATGAAAATAGACTCATCAATGTTCATTTACATAGCTGATTCACTATTTAATACCATTCCTACAAATTTTGGTGATTTTTCACATTCACGTTACTGCAGCTGGCAGCATCTGTTTTTGAGGTAGGTCTTACCTATTTTGTAGTCTCCATGAACCAACTAGTCTTGCCTTACATAGGTCCACATATGATCATTTTAACCATGCCAATGGCTGATCATGTGACCAACATTCCCATTTCCAATTCATAGTCACATCATGACACCATATATATATATACAAACCGCAAATCGTTTTAAGTTGATACTTCACTATTACGAGCCATTTTCGCATGGCCGTACACATATACATCATAACATATTTAAACCAACAAGGGGTAGTCCTATACATGCCATTTCAAGTTCAACCAAGAATTTATACCAAAATGGGGGCTTGATAGTGTGAATGACTTCGACTTCAACGATCCCGAATCCGATTGCTATCGAGCGAAATCTAGAAAACCGAGAGCCAAAGCAATGAGTAAGCATTTTTATGCTTAGTAAGTCTCAAGGAATATAATCAACTCTAATTACAGCAATACATTCACATAGTTAAATGCATCATTTCATTAATGCACATTCACATAATCATACTTACTTCACCATCCCAACTCTTATGTTCATACACAAATAACGGCTTCATTAAGGCCGATAACTCGTTCCATCATAGGAGCGGATATTCACACTCTTACTCCTAGCGCCAAGCAAAGCACACACCGCACTTACCTTGTCATTGGGAAATTTCACAAGTGCATTAGCTGAAATTTTCCAGCAAGCTTATAATTTTCAAATCACATACCTTCGGAGTTTAACCGGATGTCGCTACTCGATCAATCGCCTTCGGGACATAGCCCGTTATGGTAACCCGCACCAAGGCCTCACGGACTTAACCCGGATATCACGATTTGCACAAATGCCTTCGGGTCTTAGCCCGGATAGAATGACTCGCACGAATGCCTTCGGGTCTTAGCCCGGATGTAGCCACTAGCACAATTGCCTTCGGGTCTTAACCCGGTTATAATTTCCAGCATAATTGTCTTCGGGGCTTAGCCCGGATATCATTCAATTTCTCATGCACACATACATCAATAATCATTGGACATACATATTTATTTTCGTTACTAAGGCTCAAACACAATTATAATCACTAACATAATCGCCTTCGGACTTAGCCCGTATCATTCAATACTCATACACACATAAATCAATAATCGATACATCCATATTTCATTCCACATAATTCAAGTAAGGTCACTTCTTGAGGACTTACCTCGGATGTTGTCGAACGGCTTTTACGGCTATTCGATTACTTTTTCCTTCCCCTTGTCCAATTGTGGCCCTCTTAGCTCTTGAGCTAATTCAAACAAATTCAATTTATCAAAACCTCATTGTGCTAGCTTATGGCGAATATGACAAGGAATTTAAATGGTCATATGGCCACCCTTTAGCTTGAATACACAATGGTCATGCACATTTTATACTACATCAATCAATTCAATACAATTTATTCGAGCATCAAGGAAAAGCTAAGGCCTTCAATAGGCTACCCAAGGCCGAATATACTTGTCCATGTTGAGGCCAATTATGCACTTAATACCACACAAAACAGCATGCATTTTACTAGTTAATGCTTTGCATATTGTAGCTCAAAACTTACAATATAGCATCAAGCACTCATATGTGTGCTAGGCGAATGTGCTTACAATTTCACAATTATTCTTCAACATCTTCTTCTTTAAACAAACTTATTCATCACTTCCTTCATAACCAAAACATCATGTGCAAACATATATATACATATATGAGCATGGCCGAATTTCAAGGTGTCCATAGCCATCCAAAACACAAATTTTAACTAACATGCAAGAAGCATGAACCATGCTCATGAATGCATCATGGCCGAATATGACAATCATGCTCCTTTTCAACTTCAATCATGATAAAACAAAAGAAAGCTCAAAATCTTACTCAAGAGTAGACAATCCATCATTGCATGCATCATCATCAAGCTTCACACTTAGCATGCAATGGCTTTATCACCATAACAACTTTGGCCAAATACCATTTCCATGGCTTAACAAAGATTTGAGCCATGGCTAACATGCACATCAAGTTAGCAACCAAAACATGCATGAAACTCCTAACACAACCTCATACATACCTTAATCTTGATGCAAACTTAGCCAAATCTCCTTCTAGATCTCTTCCAAACCAAGCATGAAGCAAAAATCCTCCTTCTTCCTTAGTTTTGGCTCAAAGAAAGGATGAACAAAATTTTTTTCTTTCCTTCTCTACAACTCACGGCAATGGGGGGATTACCACACTCACACACATTTTTTTTCATTTTTTATCACCCATACACCTTTGTTTATTATTTCACCCTAATGCACCAACAAAACATGTTTCATGACATGTTTAGCCCATCCTCCCTTGTCATGGCCGCCACCACCTATAAAAGGGGAATTTGACATGCAAGTCCATTATTTTGCATGCATGCTTTAATTAGTCATCACACATTTCCTATCATACTTTCAAAGTTCATTACTAAGTCCTTTCTTGTGGAATTCACCCTTATAACACTAAATCAATCATCATAAAATGTCATACATGAGCACACACATATTATAGGCATCAAAATAAATTTTTAATTATTTTTATGCCTCGGTTTTGTGGTCCCGAGACCACCTTCCGACTAGGGTCAATTTTGGGCTGTCACAGTTTTAGTGCAATATAATGATAACAATCATAAGTTCATTTTCAACTAATCATGAACTCACCATTTCATGGACTCAATGTTCAATTACACAATGTAAGTTAGCATGATATTACAACAAAATTCATAATCATAATTCTTACATCTTAGCTCACCAATGTCTCAACATTTCAAAGTCTTAATAATTATAAGCTTAGTGTACATACCTGTGCCAGTCGTAGTATAGTATACAACCATACCTTCCTTAACATGTCCTCCTTGGGACTTTCCTTACATCATCCATTGTATTACCCATTGAACAATCGGAATACTATTGGATACGCAGAAATTTACACATAAGTGCGACATATACAAATGTAGCCAAAGCTACTACATAACATGTAACGCTCACAAAAGAGCTACTCACGGGCTTGCTCATATAAGCTATCGGTCAAGGTGTAACTACATAGGCTTCTCACACAAGCTGACAGGTATCCGACCAACTTAAGGATTACCTAGCCACCGGTAGGACACACAAGGCTATTACCCCAATTACATGTATCACATCCATTATGAACTCGGACCAACTCAATGAGCTCAGATGCTCGCATCTGTAATGAACTCGGACCAACTCAACGAGCTCGAATGCTTCACATATACCACTAACTTGGACCAACTAAACAAGTTCAGATTTCCCACATATATCACGAACTCGGACCAACTCAATGAGCTCGAATTTCTTAATTACTAGTGACATGTCACTTGTATCCTAAACTATTCCTAGGGTTCAAATGGGATTTTTTGATACCACATCTCTGTCAAACTTACTCGAAGTGCCGATCGCTCTATCCATAGTACCAATTGCCCATTCATGGCTAGTACCAATTGCCCATTCATGGCATAATAATGCATAACTTAACTAGCAAATAAGCTTTATAAATTTGCATAACATATATCACATATTTCATATATCACTTGTCATATATCATCATTTTCTTGCATTTCATATAATATTCTTCCATGTCATATTTCCACATCATGTACACCATTCCATCAACTTTTCCAATGTATTCAATCATACAATTTATGCAATAATAGTAAAGAATTATAATTCAAACATAACATTGCATTATTATTATAATACGAACTTACCTTGAATCCGAGCACGGCTAATTATTTCATTTTAGTCCACAATCTCGTACTTTCCCGATTTAAGCCCGAATCTCGATTTTCTTGATAAATAAGCTTGGAATCTTGAACCAAACCAAGCCATGGCTTCCATGGTAGATTTTTCTGGTACATTAAGAAGATGGACAAATTTGGCTTATTTTGGCTTTTTTAATTCTTTTAATTATTAGATTACCAAAATGCCCCTAACTTAAAAATATTCTATTTCACCCATTTCATGTCTATTTTTGTCCAAAAATTAACCAATGGTATAATTACCATTTAAGGACATCAAATTTAAAATTTCAAAACAATTTGACACATTTAACATGTAGAACTCAACTTTTTCACTTTTTACAATTTAATCATTTTGACTAAATTGAGTGCCCAAACGTCAAAATTTTCAAACGAAATTTTCACGAAATCATCCCATGAAATTGTAGACCATAAAAATATTATAAAAATAATTTTTCTTACGTCAAATTTGTGGTCCCAAAACTACTATTCCGACTAGGCCCTAATTCGGGATGTTACACAAAAAGAGATTGATAGTGAAAAAGAAAAAAAAAGAGTGAGAGAATGCAAAAAGAGATCGAGAATGTGAAAAAAACGGATGAAAAAGATGAAAGTGAGCAAGAAAATGTGAGCAATGTTTTACTAACAAACATGTGAATATTTCTCGTGTTGTTTCTTTTTAGGTTTCTGAAGATTCGATTAACAGGTTCCAGCTTCATTACCTTCTCAATGAGAGGCGATTTTGATTGATTGAGAAAGGTAAGATCGGAAATGACCCTAGTCCACAAGTGCTTAAAGGTAAGCTGTAATATCCTGAATTAGGGCTTAATCGGAATAGTGGTTTCGTGACCACAAATCTGAGATAGAAATAATTATTTTAAAATTATTTTGATGTTTATGATATGATTGCATAATTTTGTGAAAATTTCATCATGAAATTCTATGCCTAAAGTGCTTAAATTGAAAGTAGGGACTAAATCGAATAAGTTGCAAAACTTGCATTCTAGAAGTTTTTAGTATGAAATTGTTTTGGAATATTAATGAGGAGGTCTTAAATAGCAATTTGACCAATTTTAAGTTCATGGGCAAAATTAGGACATGGAAGGAATTTTTGGAAAGTTTAGTAGTAAGGGTATTTTGGTCATTTAGTTATTAAAATGAATTAAAAACAAAATTAAAAGCCAATTTTTGTCCATCTTCTTCATTAGGCCGAAATTTCAAGGGTTCTCCATAGCTAGGGTTTGTTTCAAGCTTCCAAGCTCCATAGTAAGTGATTCCAAGCCCCGTTTTTAATGTTCTTTACGTTTTTGGAATCCCGGAAGCTCGATTAAGCTTATGCTAGCAATAATTCAACCTAGGGTTTATATTTGGAAAAATACCCATAGGTGAAATTTGTGTATTTTGATGTTTTATGATAGAATATGGGGTTTTAAATTATGTTAGACAACTTGTGCTACTCGGTTTTTAGTGAAAACGAGTAAAAGGGCTTAATCGGCAAAATACCTAATAGTCACAAGTATATGTTAGAGAGAGAATTTGATGTTGCCATAGAAGGGAAAAGTGATCAGCATGTTATAAAACATAAGAATAAGGAATAAAGTTTAATTCCTGAGCCTAGGGGCAAAAGTGTAATTATGTAAAAGTTTAGGGGCAAAAGTGTAATTTTTTTAAAGTTCGTATTAAATGCTGTTTTGATAAATGTATGTATTAAATAAGAT
This sequence comes from Gossypium arboreum, assembly GCF_025698485.1. Classification (NCBI taxonomy): domain Eukaryota; kingdom Viridiplantae; phylum Streptophyta; class Magnoliopsida; order Malvales; family Malvaceae; genus Gossypium; species Gossypium arboreum. Next base: position 63,344,299 of record NC_069079.1, on the reverse strand, counting down.
TAATTTGGTATTATAGATCAAGAAAAACGAGATTCAAGTCGTGATCGAGGAAAAGAAAAGATTGTGGACTAAATTGCAAAATCTTTATATTTTGGTACCAAGGTAAGTTCATGTGTAAATAATGTAGCATAAATGTTATTTTTAAGTTATTAATGTTAATTATATTATATGCTGATTTTTAATCGTGAAATATTATGCTTTGTGGTTAATGTTGAGTAATATGCAAATTATGTTTACTAGATAAATATGAATTGCTACCGAGTATCGGTTCCGATAATCCATGGAAGACGGCAAATGTGAGATCGAGGGAAAAAGCCCATTTGAACCTTAGGAATAGATTAGGATACAAGTGACATGTCACTAGGATGGTTGAGCATACGAACTCGTTGAGTTGAGTCCGAGTTCACTTATGGATGCAAATGTCCGAACTCGTTGAGTTGAGTCCGAGTTCGTGAGATGTAACTAGGCATCCGAACTCGTTGAGTTGAGTCCGAGTTCATTTATGGATGCGAACGCCCGAGCTCGCTATGCTTGAGTCCGAGTTCACTTAGGGGCGGGTTACATGATTTCTTGATTACATATGTGGCACTTATGTGCAAATTATCCATGTATCCGAGTTATATTCCGATGTGTTCAATGGGTGAAATTTCTAGTTTAATGGAAGAGCACTTAAGATATAAGTGACGTTTTGGGTAAGTGTTATGAAATGGACACTTTGGACAGGTATGTTCTTAACCCTCGGGTTGAAAATAGATACAACAACGATAAGGTGGTAAGATGATGAATGATGTTTAAAGATGTGATATATGTTTTGGTGGTACCATGCTAAAGTTGTTTGGTATATTTGTATTGTTATGTTACTTGTTATTTACATATGAACTTACTAAGCATTTATGCTTAATCCTTCCTTTTCATTCACTGTAGTTTTGAACAAGCCGGCTCAGGAATCGGGATAGGTCGAAAGTTCGATCACACTATCCAAAGGACTTTTATCTTGGTAAATGGCTTGTACAACTACTTAAGTATGGCATGTATAGCAATATACCTATTTTGTGTAAATAATTTTATGATATGGCCATGTTTGGTTGAGAAAATGTTTGATATTGATAAGTCATGGTGATGGCTAATTTAGATCATGTTTGATATCATGGAAGTTTAACAGGTTATCTAGTTCATAAAAATTCATGGAAAGATGAAACTTGCCTTAAAACAGAATATTGCTGCAGCAATGACATGAATTTGAAAAATCACTAAAAATTTTATAAATATAACTAAATGATGAGTAAGTTATGAAATTGAAGCTTAATGAATCTATTTTCATATGGATTGAACAAAATAGGAATATAAATTATATTTTATGAGATATTTAAACTTTTGCAAAATAGGGCCAGAGTGATTTCTGGATCCCCTGTTCTGACTTTAAAAATTCATAATAAATTTTACTAAAATAATTAGAATTTTTTATTTATATGTACAGATTCCTTATTGAGTATAGTTTTAAGAGAAATAAACCTCAAAGTCATTGAAATTTTGTATAGAGATATATCTGATTCGTAATACACAGAGGTCAGAGCAGTCGAACCCTGAAACAGGGGATACTTTAATTAATAAAATGTACTAATTTTCCCAATAAAAAACTCTAGAAAAAAATTAGTAAATAGATATATGAGTCTAGATTCAGGGAAAATTTACGGATCTTGATTTTGAGCTTCGTAACTCGAGATATGATTTTTCTTGTAACTGTGACGCGAGTAGCTAGAAAGCTGTGAATGTAGAAACAAATGATTTGAAGTTCTTAAATTGATAAATTATGTTCGGTAACCCCTCAAGCTCAACTCCGGTGATGGTCTCGGGCGTGGGGGCGTTACATAAGCCATGTAAGGGTTCTACCATTTTTGAACCTTCCCAACCTCACCTGATTCTCGATGACCTTGTTTTAGATAGTGGTTTGAAGAGTCTTACTATTGATGAGTATTGCATTGACAAGTTTGTTGATGTAGTAAGAATGAATTGGCACAAACAAAATTTGATTTCGTGTGGTAAAGAGTTGACATCTAAAATGCCTAAACTGTTTGTTTGTATTGATAATGTGAATTCTTTAATATGTTGTGCAAAAACCACATGTTTCAGCAAGCCTTTACGAATGAAACGTGAAAGGTTTGATTGTTCGAATATTTGTATGCCTCACTCTTGTTTGTTTGGCATGTGTGATGTCTTGTGAAAATGAAATTGTTGTTGCGTGACAAAATGACCGATCAAAACTATGTTTTTAAACTTGGAGCATGTATTCCTAAGTTGTTGTCAAGTGAAGGCGAGCACCATAACTTTATCTTGAATAAATGTGTTGAACCCTTCCATTTCCTCCAAGTTTTATCTTTATTCTTAAAAACAAAAGATGTGAATCTGATGGTTTGCAAAGTCAAAATCAAATCTTTGATTCCAGAGGATGTTCTAAATTGTGGTTTAAAGGATGTGAGTGTATTTTTCATGGTTATGACTTTCTATTAATTCGTGTTCCTACCATGTTGTCGACAATGAAATGTTCCATTCAAATTGAAATGGCAAGGGAAAACTATGTTTTTTATCTCAGAAATTATTTTTCTGTGATATTGTTAAAGGATTTGAGAATTGGAATATTGTTAACTCTCGAATGCCTTGTGATTCTAGTTTGTTTCCCTCTAAGAACCTTTTGATTCATTGTGGAAAGGCAAGACCGATTTCCAGTTTTGATCCTGGTATTGGTTTATTTGCTCAATTTTTGAATAAGATTCTGAAAATTTCTCTTGAGAGTATAATTTCTTGTGTCACTAAACTATTTCATTTTTGTATAGGTGACATTTTGAAATGGTTTCCTCTTAAAGAAGGAGGGCATGCACCTAACCTTTTTCCTTTTTGACTTATATATGATTTTTAGATTTTTGGGAGCAATGTTGTCAAGTTCACTAACCAAAAAGTTTGTGATAAAGAAATATTTTTCGCGAGCAAGTGGCCCGATTTGAGGACAATTCGTCATCAAGGGGGAGGGTATGATGCGATCCCGGCCGCATTATGTTTCGACACAACTCGCTGACCTCAGAATTGGCCTAAGCTCGAGGGCCTGAAGTGCAAAATGAAGCTTAATCTCAGCTCAATAAGCTCAATTTTAGCTTCTTCAAGCTTGTCTAGCTCAACCCGAGTTCATTTAGCTTATTTTCAACCCATCTTTAATTTGTTGGAATAAACATTTAATTTCCTGGAATAAAATTAAATAATATTTAGTTTAAGTATTAAATATGTTTAGTTAGTTTAGTTTAATTAATTAATTTTCTGGAATAAATTACTCATCTTAGTTAATTGAGTTCATCTTAGTTAATTAAGTTGCTGGAATAAATCACTCGTCTTAGTTCATTAAGTTCATCTTAGTTAATTTATTTGTTGGAATAATTTATTGTTCCATGTGTTTTTAAGTTTATTAATTAAGCTTATTAAGTCTAATATGTGTTCAAATGTTTTTAATGTGTTTAATGAGTTTTAATGTGTTTGTTTGTAGATAACTATTCAGTTGAAATAAGTTATGTCCAAGGGAGCTGTTATAAAGTGTTAATGCGGCTGTTACATTACTTAAAGAAGAACATTATTTATCACTTAATGGAGCTGTTACATCATTTAAAAAAGAGCATTATATATCTTTTAAATTCAGTTGCCTTTTATTCTTCTTCAAGTGCTCAAAATATCATCAAGTTGCTGGTGTCTATTCAGCTGCTCAAGAATGAAACCTAAGCTTTCAAATTCATTAAATTAGCTGAATTGGAGCAATAACTAATATTGATGGTTAGAGTTGCTTAGGCTTAGGGGAATTCAAGAGTTGTGTCTATTGAGTTACCAAGAGTTGTGCTTATTGATTAAGCTTTATTTCATTCATTAACAGCTCATTTAAGCTGATACTTGTGACCATTCGACTAGCCTTTATCTAGCCCTATAAATATTTGTAATCAGCTCATTGTGATGGACCTTTTTTTTTTTGCAGAAGATATGAAAATTGATATTTGTAAGATTTCCAAATCTTTTTGTTCTCTTGGGACTGACTTGACTTATCGAGCATAGCTTGTGGCATCATTTCCTTTCCATTGTTAACTGAACTTATCACTTTCGAGTGTGGCGTTCATATACCTTTGATTCCTATCATTTTTTATAGTGGGTCAAGGTTCGTTCATATACCTTTGGTTCCTATCATTTTTTATAACGGGTCAAGCTCCTTTGCTGTTTTCTTAAACCATAAATCATCTAAGAACCATTTTGAGACTCGGGTCAACAATCCAATATTGTTGGTTCATTCTCAGTCTTAGCCAAATTATCCTTTATTTATTACCCATTTTAGCTACTACCATATTTTGAAGCCATTTATTCTATTATGTTTCAATTAATCTGAAACGGACTTGTCCTTACTCAAATTCACGATTAGGAAACAAATACGACTCGAGACATCACCGAAATGAGTTCGTATCAAGTGTTATAGGTCGAGGTGGATGGAAACAGAGCCTTACTCTCGTCTTCCTCCACCAAAAACATTATTCTCTGTAGAAGAAAAAAACCTCCAAGCTTCCTTGATTAAACAGTTTGGCATGTAAGTGTTTCAAAAGCCTATTATTCATAAGTTTCATGTTTTGAGATCTGTGAATCTCCATTTAGCTAACATGCATGTTGGATTTTAAAATTGTTAAAGTTGCAAAGCTGAAAATGATTAAATGAGTGTATTAAGCTGAAAATGATTAAATGAGTGTATTAACATATAGATCAAGAACCAAATCAACCTATTGATAATAAAAGGAAAGGAAAAACAACTTGAATAGTCTCTGATATCCTGTTCTGCTAGTATACCAGGTAAGTTCATAGGGTATTGTTATATTTATTAATGAAATGTTTGAATATGAATGAATTCAAAAAATGTTAGTAAACTCATATTGATAAGGTGAGAAAGGTGTTGTTCATTAAACAGAAAGTTCTTTGATGTGTATGGATCTTGAATGAAAAGATGATACAATTGGCATGCCAATAGGGGTATTTACACACTATACGGAAAGAAGGGAGATGTGAAGAAAATAAAGTTATTGAAGTTTTTTTGGAATCATGCATTTGTTGCGAAATTCCAATCTAATCTCTTCGGATATTCTGGCGTGTTATCTATTGGAAAACTTGTATAAGCAAGTAGGCGTGTTATTAGGGGAGGTTATTTAGCCTACAGGCTTTGCACTATGTGGATTTAACGTGTTATCAGATGGAATAGCTCTTATATGCAATTTGGCATGTTATTGGACCGAATAGCTCTTATGAGGAAATTGGCGTATTCTCGGTTGGTTACCTACGTATTGCTTTTGTTATGAGTGGTTTATTAGGCTGAATGTTTTCTGAATAAAATTTTTATGATATTTTATATGTTTGAATTGGATGTACTCACCTTGTATACATGAATGTGTTAGCAAGATGTGGAATTTAGTATATAAATGTTTTGGCAATGTGAGTGTTATGCTTTTAACCTATGAGCTGTTGGATCACTGATGGAACAAATTGGAGTGTAAAGGGTATGAATGGTTACCTTTAGTCGTCTGAAAAATCAAAGAAATAGATTACACAATTGTATGTCAATTCTAAACTGCTACAAAATGTTTCGGCCTCTATGTAATCCACCCAGTGTGACAATGAATGGTAAGCACTCTCTAAAAGTTTTTCAAAGAGAGAAAAATCTATTGATGGCTATTAGACCTCACACACACCTTATTTCAAGTATCTTAGGTTTTTCTTAAAAACGCAATATATCCTAATTCGAGAATAACTAGTTTTTTACATAAATAAAATCATAATAAATAACCAAATTTAATAATTATAATTACCATAATTATAATAATGTTTGACCAAAAATTACAATTACAAGAATTATAATAATATTCAATCCTAAATTATAATTACAATAATTATAACAAGAATTTCGTAAATTATTTTAGTTAAATTTTATACGAATCAAATTCATATATTAATTTAGCCATATTTTTCATTATGTGTACAACATACTTGTACATATAATTTGTTCAATATTTAACTGCCCAATTAAATTAATTCTATAATCAATTTAATTCATGAGACAGTTAAACACAATACCAATTATGTTTGGATTCTATTCATTTCAACCATAGGGTGTGACCCTATAGGTTCTTGTAACGTTAGTAGTAATACTAGAATGATTCTAATATTACAAACAATGAGTGGCATCTAGCAATGCATCATTGCTACCTAAGTTATAAGAAGTTGTGATTCGACATAACCTCTCTATGATTAACCGTTCATGTATTAAATCCTTTTGTCCTTTATATCTAGAATGGACACAAGTCTTGGAATAGTCACACTTGCATAGTCCATCTAATGTTTCTTGATATCCTAAGTAGATTATAAAAAACAAATAAGTATTATATCTCATATCAACTTATTCGAGCATGGCCATGCATTTCTAGTCTCATTCAATAAAGTGGCCTAGGATATTGCTCCCATTATGTAGGAGGGACAAATTCTATATTGATCAACCATAACCAGTTGCGGTAGACGTTTGACTGTATCAAAATATACGACTTGCGATGTTGGGATAATGATGATCTCAAGTTTATGGATCGTATACATAATAATCACTATGAGTAATGTTGTGACTATTACAAAATAATCCAAGAATCATACTCTTAGCAGGTCAGTCCAATATATTTTTCTCTAACACACATACTTATGTATTGATTTTGACATCTCATGTCATTGACAAGACTTTGTCATTAATCAAGTACACATTAGTCTTAATGCATTATTATTGTCCAAGGCCATAATAATACTCGAATAAGGACCTTTTAAGAATAATGATATTATTTTTAGGAAATTATTATAAAATTGTTTATTTATATACAAAGAAAACAAACTGAAATAATAATGGTTATGCCTTATATTAATAAACGAGGTGAAATAAGTATGTTATTACAATCATCTCATGATTGGTCTTTGGGCACACTCTAACATGAGCTCACTAAGCATATTTAATGTTTATCCCATTTAATTTTCCCCTTTCATGTAGAGTAGTAGGTAGAACTCAGCAGGCGGATTGATCAGGCGGATTGATCTACAACTCACACTATCCAACTTTTTTTTAGTAGAATTATTTTAACTCTGCATTGGGTCTAGTGGTATATATACAAGGTCTATTTTGTGAACTTGAATGTGAAATGAATGGTAATGAATTGAATGTTTATATATTCATACTCTTTCGTGATGCTTGTTCAATGTTGGAGTAGACAATTAGCACACTTGAAATGAAAACAATTGCATGTACTGAATATGCTAACTTATTTTAGATAGTTGAAGGAAATAAAATGTGAACCACATTATCTTCATCGACTGCGGCGTGCTATCTGAATGTGAGTCTATGTGGTAGATAAGATTAGATCATGGGGTCATGGTGTTCTAATTAAGTACAAGGATATGGTGAACAAGCCTTGGGCGGACATCTCTTGGCGAACCACCTTGGCATTCTTTGTTTAAAACTTTCGAATGGAAACTATAAATCACCTGAAACTAAAGATGTCTATTTAAAAACTTAACCAGTTTCATTTATGTTATAACCTCTAATATTTGTATGTGATCTGAGTAAAGCTACATTGAAATTTTTTTTGATGGTTGTGCACGTAAATGTCTCTGTTTTACTGTAGCATCCTGTAACTTAGGTTCGACGACCAAACTAGGCGAGGAGTGTTAAACATATAATCCCTCATTCTCCCTAAATACTTGAGTATATGATTAACTTCTTACCACTGTCTTGGTCTTGGATTTGTCTGATATCTACTTACCAACCCCACTACAAAACAAATGTCTAGACATGTACATAACATAACATACATGAGACTTCCTACTATTGAAGAATAAGGAACCTTTCTCACATTCTATCTTTCTTCCACTATCATAGGACAATCTTCCAAAGAGAGATGAAATCCCGATATAAAAGGTTGATTTCCCTTATTCGAATCGGTCATTGCATAACTCTCTAATATTTTTTCTACGTATGAAGCTTGCAATAATGTTGTCACTTTCTTCTTTTGATCCTTTAAGATTTGAATGCGTAGAACAAAGTTAGCTTCTCCCTAGTCCTTTATGATAAATTGTTAGGTTAGCCACAATTTAACCGATGAGAATGTCCCTACATAATTCCCAATAAGAAGAATGTCATCAACATATAGAACGCGAAATACCATCTTTCAATCCTTTATACGCTTATAAACACATGGTTCATCTACATTTTGCTCAAATCCAAAAGTTTTGATCATTTGGTTAAATCTTTGATTCCATGAGCGGGATGTTTGCTTAAGTCCATATATAGATCTAAGTAGTTTGCAAACTTTATGCCTATTTCTTTTGGCTATATATCCGATGGGTTGCATCATATAGACGCTTTCTTCAATATAGCCATTCAAAAACCTTTTCTTGACATTCATTTGCAAGATCTTATTTCAAGAGTCGCTGCAATGGATAGCAATGTGCAGACTGACTTGAGCATGGCAACTAAAGAGAAGGTTTCTTTGTATCTGATACCTTCTTTCTGAGTATAACTTTTTGCAACAAGTCTAGCCTTATAAGTTTCACTTTTTTTCTCTTCTACCCTATGGGTTTGATCCCTTCCAATAAGTTTATAAGTTCCCACACTAAATTGAAGTCCATAGAATCCATCTCAGCTTTCATAGCTATTTCTCAGAGCTTGAAATCAGCACTCTGTATCGCTTCATCATACATGAATTGGTCATCATCTTCCTATTCGGTAGACTCAATGTTAAAAAACACTTCTGCAAAATTGGTAGAACTCAAGCCTTTGATAGACCCTTCCATTATGATGAAGAACTCTATACTACTATTCATTTGCAGGTATACTATTAGGAATTGGTTTTGGTACCACTTTTGTAGGGTTTTGTATATTTCTTGAAAGTTCATCGAGTACCTCTATACTCTAAGGTTTGAAGTCATTCATGAAACATTTTGCAAGTAAAGTGGCATTAGTTGACACTATAGCAGTTTGCTATTTCGAGTTATAAAACAAATCACTCATTTGATATCCTACAAATATGCACAGTTCTATCTGTGAATCTAACTTCCTCCCATCTTTATCCTCAAATCCTTAAATGGTTTAGACTCGACTTCTTATCATGCCACAATTCATACGGAGTTTTTGATATTGCCTTAGTTAGCACATCATTTAGAATATTGCAAGTCATTTGTATGCATATCCTCAAAAAGAGATTGACAATTTCCAATAACTTAACATCAAACACACCGTGTCTAACAACATTTGATTCATTCTCTCTAACATGCTATTCTATTTTTGAGTGCCTAACGCAGTTAACTAGTATAGAATATTATTCTCTATGAGGTACCTTAGGAAATCATCTGATAAATATTTCCCACTTTGACCAAACCGAAGTGTCTTTATGGGTAAACCTAGTTGTTTCTCCACTTCAGCAAAAAACTCTTTGAATTAGTCAAAGGTTTCACTCTTGTGGTGTATTAAGCGCACATACCCATATATGGAATAATCATAAAAAATGTTAGATAATACTCATAACCACCTCCTGCACAGACGCTCATGGGGCCACATACATCAATGTGCACAAGCTTTAGGAGTTTCACAACTCTTATTCCTTTCTCATTAAAAGATCACTTTGTCATCTTAACTTCCATGTAAGATTCTCATTGTGAAAGATCAACTTCTTTAAGCGAACTTAAGATGTCGTGTTTTACAAATCCAGTGATTCTTTCTTAGTAATTATGATCAAGTCTCAATTGCCAAAGGTACTACACCTCATTAGAGTGAGAATTTTTAAGTTTTTTATTCGATATTTCAGTCTCAAGTAGTGTGTACATCTTTGGTTTGATAAAATAGAGATTATTTGACATCCTTCCATTATAGATAAGATTGCGATTTCTAAATATTGCAATTCCATTATTAAAAGCTTATCAGCATATAGCAATGAACTATCTCATCAAACTCCTCCCAACGTTTTCTAGCCTCATCTTGAGTGGTCGGAGGGCACTTATCAAGAATTGGTTTTAAGTTTCTCACAATTTAGAACAATTATCAAGTTCCTTTTCCATACCTTATAGTTATTTTCGTTCAGTTTGTTTTCAATGAGAATGTTCAATAAGGAAGTTAGTGTCATTTTCAAACTAAAAATAAAATATTCATATATTAATATCTTTGTATTAAGAAAATGTTTAAAATTTTTTTTGCAACATTACGATATGAATTAAGACGATGCATGTGTCTGAAGTTAAACCTTGAAAAAATTTGTAAGTTATTGCAACGATAATTCCTACACCTACTGAATCAAGCGACCGTAAGGTGATCATGAACAACTAGTAAGAACATGGATTTCCATCCAATTAGAATATTAACCTAATTCTTTAAGCATTCACACATACTAATAATCGTGTAACGTTTGACCATCTTTCTAGCTTAAGTAGAGCTCCATGGAGAGTTACTTAACTAGAAGATCTTGAGTGTATTACCATCAACTCAACACCCATCGTATCATGAACCACAAATAAGTTATTGTGGGACAATCTCACCGAGTAGCAGACTGAGACTATTTGTCCACTTTAAAGATAGAACTTCTTGAAATATCATATGATAATACCTGCCATGAAGGTTGTTCCAACTATTATATGATCACAAGAGAGTTCTACTTACTTTCTGGAAATCTCTTCAATGGGATCCACATGACAATCCTACCTTGGGCTAGTTAAATATCCATGTCATCACAAGAGACCAGCAATGGAAACCATAGGTCTTGTTCAGCGACCTTATACCACTCAATATTTTAAAAAGCGTGCAAGATTTTTAATGTCCAATTTCAATCATGAATGATCAATATATGCATGACAAGTACATGACATTCTTTCCTAAACTATATGGCATACTTATCTCATATATGTATGAAGATACATTCACAGTCATATAAATGTCATCATGCTTATTCAATAAATAAAAGCATAAAATTAAATAACTCTGAGTAGCCAAAGTTTACATGATTCCGTTCAGAAAAATAAAAACTGCAAAATTACAAAATTCATCCCAAAGCATACTTTGGGTCTTTAATTTTGCCACCATAGACTTCTGCTACGGTATTGGTTCACATTTCTATCATCGTCACCTTATTTTTGTCATTGTTTCTGTGTCATCGCTACCAGCCACTGTCGTGGACCACTGCCAGATTATCGTCAAACCATCACTTAACCACTGTTGGGCCACCGTCAGTCATTCCCAATTTGGCTAGGTTGGGTTTGTATCATCTCAATTGGTTTTGATGTATCTCAATTTTTTACATTTCATTGGGAAACATTTGGTTACAAAATTCCTATGTCTATTTCCAGCTCACATATTTTATTCTAAATAAATCACAACTTTGGTAAAATTACTTTATCATCCATAATAAAAATATATATATCACACATTTATTCGCATAGATTCCCTTAAACATGAATACAACTACGAGAATACCACATCTTATAAAAAATAATCATACATGAATAATGGAGAGAATTTAGATCTTGGTTTATACTATAAACATGACACAACATGGCTCTGATATCAATTGTTGAAAAAAATTTTAGTAGAAAATAGTTTTCTTGCACAGCGAAAAATAAAAATTTTGAAAATCAACTCGGTTTGTGATTTTATAATAATAAACCCTATATTGATATCGTACCTAGTTTTTGAATAAACTGATCCTTATTGTTGTTGACTTTCAACCAAATGATCTTCTCTGCTCTTCTCAAACCATGAATTGCTTTGAGTGTGGGCTCGATCAAATTTTATCAAATACAAAAACTAGAAATAGTTTTCTTTTCTTTTTGGGTTAAAACAAAAATTATCTTCTCAAAATAGAAATTGACAAAATTGTTATTCCAGAAAAATATATTTAATAGTTGAGAATAAATTCTCTCTATTTTTCGGTAGAGTAACAATATTTTAAAGTTTAATAAATAGTCTTACTGATGTCATCCATTTATAGGGAAAGAAGGTAGAATAATTGTTGAATTATATAAGTTTATTTCAACTAGAAAAATGAAACCCTAGTTAAATTAGGATGTAGGAGGCGACAATCTAAGTTAATTATACTAGGTTTTGTTGTCCCCCTTATTACATAATGGGCTTTTGGGCCTTTTCCTTATCCGGTCCAATTACAAGTACTTCTTGGGCTTTTAACCTAATACTTTATAACCTGATCCAACCCAATATTTGTTTTTCTATTTCCCAAAAATAAACTTCAATATATTTCCAATTAAATAATTTTCTCAACCAAAATTCTAATTCTTTTTCAAGTTTGTTTCATTTTTCATTTTTATTTTCATTTTGGAGAAAACCACATTCATTTCCAAATGATTCCATTTATCCATTTTCATTTTGGAGAAAACCATAATCATTTTCAAATGTTTTTTATTTCTTCATTTCGCCATTTCTATTCATTTTTGGTTCCAACAAGTTAGCAGATGGACTGATTCGACATATGCAATTGAGGCTCAAATGATTTATAATTATGTTCCAGCTTTTCACCTATCAATTATAAACTCATTGAGTCACAAAGTCATTCCACTATAGTATCATGACTGAGCTCTCCCCAATGGCACACCATTACGAAAGTAACTCTATTAATGTTCGTCCAATGACCTTTTCATAAGTTTGTTACCCTCAGAAGATATCCTTAATCTCTTTGAGATAATATCCATTCTTCCAATATGGTCCTATTTTATTTCATCATAACCATTACATCTTCCTTCATAAAAAGTCAATTACTATCAAATAGTAATCAAGTCATTCATCACAAAAACGAATGACCCGTGGCCACATTTACTTTTCATCAATCATGTAATGCTAAATAGAGGATATCATTTACCCATGTCTCGGGCTATAAATTATACAATTGTAAATGATGCTACATACTACAGAAGTCATACAACTAGCGCCCCAGGTTTCAATTCCTTATCTATTCGAACTCAGGCTTTTACTTACATCAAAGTGTATGAGTTATGCATACATAGTCTGTCATCCACTCAAATTTTAGGTATTCCACACTATGAATGTCACAAGTGAAGAAATTCATAAAATAGTTCAGGATCTATTCTTCTTGGGTCCATTCTGATGTACTATCAGTCCAGTCAATCACATCTATGTCTCTATCTTCTAGGAGTCATTTGTTCCAATGCTTAAGACAAAACATCTCCCTAATTGGACTTGATGAATGACATATTAGCCTTTTAATCGGTTGGATCATTTTTTATTAGACTAAAGATATGTTTATGTTCGTCTACTAATATAAATTGTCTTTCCATATTACAATCTGACCACGTAATACCGCTTAGCATTAGTTTAAACATTAGACAACCAATGAGCAGCATTTGCTTCCATTTTGCTTTGCATGCAAAAAACATATAAGGGAAATCATACAAAGTATATTAATGTAATAAATGAATTTATTTTATTAACTAATATGTTCAAAAAAATAAAAGTGTACTTAAACGAAAATACTACAAGGACACCATATTAAATAGTGATAATAGCGCGTCAATAGCTACAACTAAGGAAATCGTAAACCACAAGAGGAAGAAACACATTTATAGAGACTATCACATAGCTCAAAAAACTAGTGGATGTAATCAAAGTTGGATCAGATGATAACCTTGAGAACTCGTTTACCAAGACTCTGGTAGCTAGGCGTATAATAGCTCATTTTTAGTGGTGTCAAAAATCGTGGTTTTGAGACCATGATTCTAAAAATTGAGTAAATATTTTAATATTTATTTAAGGTTTATGAGGTTATATTAGAGTCGTATTAAAATTTTGTTAAGAAATTTTGAAGTTTAATTAGTTAATTAGTTTAAAAGGACTAAATCAAAAAAGATGCAAAAGATGGTTTCTATTAATTACATGGATTAAATGGCTTTAGGAGTATTTTTTAATGGGTTTTGATGGTAATTATGCCATTTATAAATGTGGTGGACAATGATGGACATGATTTAGTTATTTTATAAGTTTATTAGCTAAGGGTGAAATTGTAATTAATTAAATAAACCTAAAATAAATCACTAAAATGATATCATCTTCTTCTTCTTTTGTGCGTGTTTCAACTAAAAATACCATTAAAAAGGGGTTTGAAGTTAAGGCTAGACTTGTTTCATTGCATGGTATGTGTTAGAGCCCTATTTTTAATATTTTTTATGTTTTTGAGCTCGTTTTAGCTTAATCTACTTAGATCGGGGATTAATTTGCAAAATTGTTAAAGTTTGGAGGTTTTTCCATGAATGAAATTGATGTGTTTGTGATGATAGGTGTAAGATAATTAAATTTGGTTGTTAAATGACCATAATTTGTTAAGCGGATTTTTATAGATGTAAGGTTTAGGGATTAAATTGCTTAATTGAAAATTTTCATGTATATTGTATGAAATAATGGAAAAATGTAGATTATTTAAGCTTAGGGAAGAATCAGTTTTCATGGGTTTTGATTAAAAAATGGTTAAACTTCCAGTTATGAGCTTAAGGACTAAGTTATGAAAAAGTTAAAATAGGTAGGGTAATTTTGTAATTTCATGATAATATGAATTATAGATTGAATTGAATAATTGAAGTTATTTGAGGTACTTAATTGAATGAAATTATTATTTAGATCAAGATACACAATAACTGAACTTAAATCGAGGCAAAGCTAAAGTGTTGGATTAGTTTTCGACTCCGTTAAAACGACGATTGTATCGAGGTAAGTTTGTATGAATTATAATCTAATTAATTATAGTTTGATTTGATTATTTGTAATAATATGTTAAATAAAAATTAGACTCAGATATATAACGATGTTTTGAACAATTGATGGTTAAGTAATCTCATTTGAACCTTAAGAATTCTTAAGATACAAATGACATGTCATTAAGGTTTTACGATTTCGGGTGTTGGTCTTGAATGTCCTACCAATAGCTGAGGTCCTGTATTGGTTGCGAATTCTCCACAGTTCGTGTGAGTAGGCCTATTTTACAGCTCATGAGAGCACTATTGAAAAGGAAAGGTTACGATTACATGAAAAGGCACACTATGTGTGAGCATTCTCGAGTATCTGATGAAATTCTAGATGGTTCAACGGGTAAGAAAAAGGTGAAGGAAAGGCATGTATAAAAACCTATTAATGCTAATATTCATTTGAAAAGGTAAAATGATTATGAATTTATGAAATGTAATGAATGGGAAGTTGTTGTGTGATGAAAAGAAAGGTATGGAATTTATTTCCTAGTATATGAGACATTATGTTTTCATTATTTCTACTAACCATGTCAATTATGGTGCATAGGAAAGTTTAATGTTAAATGATGAAATGAGCATGGTTGTATGGATTGTTAATTGATTAGTTTATCTTTTACGAACTTACTAAGTATTAAATGCTTGTGGTTGATTTTCCTTTATAACAACCTGTTTTCAGTGATGTCAGAAACAATTATTTCGGGACCACCATTTCGACGAAACAATTATTTCGGGACCACCATTTCGACGAGTGAATTTTTATTTTATTATTTATTTAATGTTTATGGGATTATATTAGGGTCGTATTAAAATTTTGTTAAGAAATTTTGATGTTTAAATGGTTAATTATGTGAAAAGGACTAACTTGTAAAAAGTGTAAAAGTTGAGTGTTATTAGTTAAAGGGGCCCAATGGCTATGAAATCTTAAACTAAGGGACTTGAATGGTAAATATACCATTTAAAGGGTTAGTGGACATGCATGGGTAGGGTTTTATTGAAATTTTGATAGTTTTTATAGGTTAAAATAGTAATTTGGTAAATTAAGCTAAAATAAGTAAAGAATTATGTTCATCTTCTTCCCCATTTCACAATTCCACTGAAAATCACCATTGAAATATGCTAGAGCATTCGATCAAACTCCCAATCTTGGATGTAAGTTATTTCAAGCCCGTTTATAATGATTTTTATGTGCTTACGATCGTTTTGGCTTAATTTAGCTAGCCCGAGGGTTAATTTGTAAAACTATTAAAGGTTGAGGGACTTGCCATGAATTTTTTTGAATAGGTTTTGATGTTAGTTGATAGATTATTACTTTTGGTTGTAAGACAAACATGTTTTGTTAAGTGATTTTGATGAAATGGCAATTAGGGTTAAATTGTTAAAAGTGTGAAACTATAAGTTGTGAATTGTTAATAATTATGAGTTCTTTAAGGTCCCTTACATCATGGGTTAAGTTGGATTTAGGTTTAAATGGTTAGACTCTAAGTTATGGGCTTAAGGATTAAGTTGTAAAAAGTTAAAGTATTAGGGTAAATTTGTAATTTTGCATAATTATAAGTTATGGATTAAATTATATTCTAGAAGTAATTAATTGAATGAAATCATTTATTTAGATCAAGATAAACCACAATTGGACCTAAATCGAGGAAAACCTAAAGCTTTGGATTAGTTTGACTATGCTACTACGCCCTAATTATAGAGGTAAGTTCGTATGAATTATAATCGTTTTAGTGTTAGCCAAATTAACTATTTACTAATGTATCAAAGCTATAATGAATTGATGGATAACGACTCCCGATTGAACCTTAAGAATTCCCTAGGATACGAATGACATGTCATTAGGGATTTCATGTTTCAAGTCTTGGTCTTAATTGTCCTACTGATAGCTAAGGTCCTACATTTGTTGTGGATTATCCATAGCTCGTGTAATCAGCATCGTGTAGCTTACATTCTGACCTACAGCTCGTGTGAGCTAGCCCATTTCATAGCTCATGTGTGCAATAATGTAAAGGAAATGTTATGGTTATATGTAAAGGCATACTATGTGTGAGTTTTCCCGAGTATCCGGTGTAATTCTAGATGGTTCAACGGGTAATAAAAGGAAATGAAATGGTAAGTATACAATTGGGATGTATCATGATGTTATAAAAAGATTGATGAGTTAAATGATGTACTTATGTATATGGAAATCTACTTCTTGTATGGATGAACACATTTATATCATGGACAAGTGCACTAACTTGTGAATTGATGATGTTGTTTAGGATCATACTAAGCTTATGGCATTAGTAATGGTTATGCTTAATCTATGAATAGTATAAATGAAGTGGTAAGTTTAGTTTAAGTTTATACGAGCTTACTAAGCATTCATTGCTTACATAGTTATTTTCCTTTGTTTTATAGATTATCGGAAACTCAATCGGTTGGAAGTTTTTCGGAGACCTATCACACTATCCAGCAACTATTTCAGTAGATTTTGTGTATTTTGGCCAAGGTTAATAATGATATGTATAGGATTTGTGTAATGCTTGATTTGGTATGTTTAAGCTTGTGAAAATTATGTTGGTTTGGTATACTTTCATGCCTTACCAAGTTATGTCATTTTGGTCACTTATAAGTGTTTGTATATCAGGCAAGAGTTGGTGCTGGTTTTAAACTCTGGTGATGGAGGGATCCCACATCGGGAAGCTAACATAAGAGTAGATAGAGAGCTGGCTTTAAATAGAGCAAACTATAAGGAGAGTAGGCATACCCTTCTTGGCCGATCCCTTTCGCTTTGTGACGTAATCGTTTGGGTTGGGCGTCAGCTAAGTGTTTGGAGCACGGATTAACTAACAGTCTCCTAACAGGTGTGTATTTGTCATTACTCTAGTAGTAGGAAGGCTATTTCGGGCCGCGATGGGCTGAAATGGGCCATGTGGTCTCAATGGGTCCGTAGGCCCAAGTGGATAAGTTGTAGAATTACTAAAATAACCCTGTAGGGTAGAATTACTGACATACCCCTGTAGGTTAGAATTACTGAAATACCCCTGTAAGGTAGAATTACCGAAATACTCCTGTAGGATAGAATTACCGAAATACCCTTGTAAGGTAGAATTACCGAAATACCCCTATAGGGTAGAATTATTGAAATACCCCTGTAAGGTAGAATTACCGAAATACCCCTGTAAGGTAGAATTACCGAAATACCCCTGTAGGGTAGGACTACTGATTTACCCCTAGAGGGTAAAATGACTATTTTGCCCCTCGTGCGTAAATGACTAACTTGTGTGATGATTGGGTTAGTTGACGTGGATTTATGTTAGTTATCGTTAATTTGTAAGTCAAATGTGTTAGTGATCGATTGTAGGATTATCACGTGGGAGATATCGTCATCCATCGTCATCCATCGTCATCAACCAGGTGTGTAAACGACACCCTACCTTAGACTGAATCAGTAAAAGCCAAAATACCGAAACGTTGGTATTTTATGGACTCGCGAGCGTGTGAGCGCTCGTGAGATAGTTATTAATGAATATAGGGCATTTGGATGATTAGAGTGCAGAGTGTGTATTTTCGTGCACAACGGTATTTTTGGGCTTAATGGGCCGAAAACGGGCCAATGGGCCAATGGGCCAATGGGCCCACTTTGGTAAAAAGACGAGGTAAGTACTTCTGATTACTTGGTAAATGTTAGAATTAGCATGAAACCTTAGCAATAGGTAATAATTACTGAAATACCCTTATGCATGCAAAATTACGATTTTACCCCTAGGGTTATTTTTTTCTAAAAAGCATGATGTTCTGTTTCTGTATACGTATGCCATGACATATTATTTCTGTTGCATGGACATGGGTTTATATTGATGGAGGAAGCGTTCTAGCAGCCTCGCTGCAATCTGGTGGCCTCGCCACATATATCTGTTCTGGTGACTTCATCACAATATCTGGCAGTCTCGCTGCAATCTGGTGGCTTCGCCACACGCACACACACACACACACACACACACACACACACATATATATATATATATATATATATATATATATATCTGTTCTGGTGGCCTAGCCACAATATCTGTATCTGGTGACTTCATCACAATATCCGGCACCTCATTGCAATTTCGTGGTGTAGCGGTTGGGTGGGTCAAGTAGTCTCCCCACATGGTGTAAGGCTAGTACGGAAGTGTTATGGATGGCTCTGGGTTGGGATTTCTGCATTCATGATATATTTGTTCTGTATCTGCTATGGGCCTATGGGTTTCATTCGATTTCAGATTGGGCCAAGGCCCGATAAGTCGACTCGAGGTTTGATCTGTTTTGGGCTATGGTTGGGTTATGTTACACACTGAGTTTACCGAACTCACCCTTTATTTTCATCTCTGCAGGAAATCCCCAACCATAGTGGGCTTGGAGCTGTGAGGGATTCGGAGTGGTCGCATCATCTGCAAAGTTGGTTTTTCTAAGTTAGTTTATTTTTATTATTTTTATATTCTAATTTAATTTTGGGTTTTAAGTTGTAATAAGGTCGCTATTTAAATTTCTTTTTTCCGCTATGGTTTTATTTTCTGATTATATTTATACTATGACGAAACTGCTAGTGTTAGGTCATGGTTTTCAAAATTAATGAACCTTTTCAAGACTCAACAAGCACAACAAATGGATAGCCTAAAGATTGATAAACCGGTTTTCATTCAACCATTGTTTTACAAAGACCACCCCAATCACTTAAACCAGCGAATGCATACTAAGTCGTAAGTCCATGTGACACGTCAGATCTGGCCATAACGTCTGGGCCGGGTTTGGGGTGTTACATAATATGTTTAGTTTATTTAAATGTTAAGACGTTAAATGTTTCTGATTGTTCAGTAATGCTCTATAACCCTAATCTGACGCCGGAGTCAGGTTAGGGATGTTACATCTTTTGTGTTGTAGATCATCGAAAGCTCAATCAGTTAGAACTTTGTCAGAGTCCTATCACACTATCCTATGATAACTTTGGCAGTTTTGGGTTATTTTGATCTATGGTTATAAATGACATGTATAAGGTTTAATGTCATTTGTACTTTTGTTATGTTTTGGTTACTTTTGTAAATGGTTATATGCATATATGGTATAGTTGGCTTGCATATGTTAAAAGCTATATGAATATGGTCATTTTGGTATGCTTAATTTGAATGGTGATATGGATTGAAAATTGTTGTCATTATGTAGCTATTTTACCTATGTTTTGTGTTTGAGATGTGTCATTATATTTTGTTCTTAATTGATTTTGTTATGGTATGAAATAAGGTGCCTTTGAATGGCATATTGGTTATAAGATTTAGGTTGATTGAATTGGTATGTTTATCAGTGTTTGAAATGTGTTTAGGTCCATTGATTGTATGCACAAATGAAGTAGCTTGTTGGGCAAGGTTTTGGCCTTAAATTAGTTCATTTTAAGGGCTACTTATTGAGCACACAGCCTGGGACACGAGTTGTCACACAGCCGTGTGTTACTTTTTATTTTAGGCACAGGTTTCACATAGTCTGAGACACGGCCGTGTGTACCAAGTCAGTGAGTTACACGGTTTGGCACACGGCCTGGCCACACGGCTGTGTGACCCCTATTTTCACAATTTTTCATGTTTTTCTCAATTTTTTTCTAATTTATTCAAATCGATCCCCGATTACCTCTAACTTATTTCTAGATCCCTAAATGCTTAATTTAAGGCCGAAATGAGTATTATTGCCATGATTAGATTTTGTAATTATTATTTAATTTGTAAGTTGAATTATATTTCTGTATTGAAGTTAAACGTTCTTCTTTGTACGGTAATGCTTTGTAACCCTAATTCGGCAATGGAGATGGGTTAGAGGTGTTTCAAGGAGTTTTAAGAAACATGTAGTGGGCATGAGAATGCAAAATATGACTCATCTGCTTCACTAGGGAAAATGTGAGACTATTGGGATCTAGTGTCCTAAGTGTAGTATAATTGTTTTTTCGAATAAATTGGTTTAATAAAATATCCATTGATTACATTAATATTCCTTCAACGATTTTTGCATGTAAATTAGTAACATGGAAGAAAATATTGGCTCATTAATTATCTAATGTTTAATTGATAATAAGCGGTATTACATGGTCAGATTGTAATACAAAAATTCAACTTTTATTAGTAGATAATCTAAACATGTCCTTAGTCTAATAAAAAAAGAGCAAACCAATTGCAAGACTAATATGTCGCCTATCAAGTTCAATTAGGAAAATATTTTGTCTTGAGAATCAGAATAGATGACTTCCAAAAGATAAAGATATATTGTAACACCCCTTACCCGTAGTCAATGCCAGAACAGGATACGAGGCATTACCGAACTTATAAAGTGAGCAAACATACAATTTCGGGTCATAAATTTTCATCCAAATTAAAACCATTCGCATTCAATCATAAAATCTCTAAGAAGAGCTTACGAGGCCGAAAACATACTTTAGAAGTGGTTCAGGACTAAACCGAGCACTTAGGAAATTTTTACAAAACTTAGAAATTTTTTTCTATGAACAGGGTAACACGCCCATGTGGCTTGGGACACTGTAACACCCCGAAAAACTATACAGTAAGATATTACTCTTAATATAGTAAAATAAGGAAATATAGTGACAAGAAAAGGAAGATTGAGTTATGTCACTGGGAAGTATATTATGACATATTGATTCAAGAAAGGACTAAATTGTAGAAGTGAGAAAAGTTTTGTGGCCAAAGAGTAAATACTCAAAATTTAAGGGATTAAAGTGTAAATATGAAAAAGTTGAAGGGCTAATAGTGCAAATATTTTAAGGGTGGAAGGATCTAGAAACCAAGGAAAAATTGATGAATTAGGACCAAATTGAATAGGTGAAGAATTATGAGGGACTAAATTACAATTTTACCAAAATTAAGTGATGACTCAATAATGGAATTTTAAAAGATCACAAAGGGCAAAATGGTCAATTGAAAGAGAGAGAAATCTAGAAAGTAATGATGATGTTGGAGATATTTTAGATTAATTAATTAATTAATTATTAGTTATTAATATTTTAATTTGATTTTTTATATGATATTTTATTATTTTATTATTATTTTATTAGTATATATAAAGAAAGAAAGATGAGGAAATTGTCATCCATTTTCCACGCATTCACGTTAGGAAGAAGAGAAGAGAAGAAAGAAACTTTTCATTCTTTACAATTTAGTCCTTCTACCAAAAATTCACCATTTTCACCTAGAAATCAAAAGAATTTCCATAGCTACCAAGGGAGAAAAATGTTAAGGAGACTATGGAGAATTAGAATATCAAATTGGATTAAGGAATAGAAGCTGGAGGAGAGACAAAATCAAATTAAAGATTGGAATCAATAGAACAAGGTAAGTACATCAATATTTCAATATATTTTTAAGTTTGTTATTATTCAGAAAACATGGAAATAATGTTATAATAGAGTCTTCTTATATAAGGTTCTATGATCTTGATGAGTTAGTGAAGGGAAATAGGAGAAAGTGATGGGAAATATTGTAGAGAAAGGGAATAAGGGTGTTATAAACATGGCAAATAATATCTTGCACTAAAATAGTTTTGGACAGCAGCAGTAGGCTAAATTTGAAAAATCACCAAAAATTGTGGAAGTTGAATTAGAGGTTGAATGAAACATTAAATTAAAACTTATTGATTCTAGTTTCTTACAGAAGAAACAGTGTAATCAATGGAATTGTAAATCATGAAATATGATAAAATTTGTGAGACAAGATCAGAATGATTTCGGGTTCCCCTGTTCTGACTTTTGAAAATCATCAAAAATTGGAGAAAAATAATTATGGAGAAAATTTTTTGCAATTTTGTCATGTAAATTTGTGTATCATAATTGAGCATGAAAATATGTTAAATTGTATGTTATATTGGATTGAATGTGAAATATTAGTACATTCAGTATAATATGAAACAATATGAATCTGAAATGAATTATTACCATATATGCTTGAAGTATATATATAATGATTTGTACATGTTATATGGACACATGGTGTGGAAAGTATGTGCATATAGAATTTGATTTATGTTAAGTTTGATATGAATCATTATCGAATAAATATACGTGAAATATATGAAAATTATGGTACATGGAATTTTAATATAATGAAATAAATGATTTTAAATGGTAAGAGAATGATATATTTCATGACATGCACATATATGATTATCTTTGATTTATTGATACAAGGATATTATATAGGTGGAGACAATTATTAAACTCAAGTGTGACGTGTTGAGAAAATAAATATATCAATGTTGAATTTATATAAAATATGCGTAAGTATACTAACAATGTTTATTGATGCAAAGACAAGTGCCAAGCTATTGATTGAATGATAATATATTTATCTATAGGATGCATTGAATCGGTAAGCATTTAACAGAAATTTTTGCTAAATGATATGTATTTTCGAGT